>NC_054388.1:93750827-94050827 GCF_017654675.1 Xenopus laevis
AATGAGCAAAGACAATGGGAAATAGATGGATGCCATAGGGTGAGACACACAAGTTGCCTTTCAGTGATAGCAAACATGAGCAAAACATCAGAAGTATAAGTAAGCCTTTACATGATTATTGTTCGTTTTCTGATTTTTCTGTGACTGTAATCAGCAACAGGCCCGAAACCAATTTGTGATGTGCTTACATATATCAGCTGCCTTTAATCGGTATCTCTGTTAATGCCTCTAAGTATTTAACCTGTGGCTTTTGTATGTTTAGCATAAATTACATTTGAAGGCTGTATTACTCCAGTATTACTCCAGTCCATGCCAATGGACTCCAACATTGCATTTAAAAGTCCAATATAGTAACCAGCAGGACATCGTTTTTGGATATACTCAAAGTTGAACAAGTGTATCAGTGGGTGAAAACTACCTACCTATGTATTTTTGAAATAAAAATTTGTCACCAAATAGATAACAAAGTAGGTGAGCAGACTAATGAAGCAAGGTTGCGCTCCCAGTGATGAGCAGATCAAGGTTGAGCCTCCTAGTGATTGGTTTCACCACCCATAGACTTCAGTGGGACATACATGAAAAAAAGCTGCACGCTCACTACGAAAAACGCTAATTGACTTTAAAGGAGAACTAAACCCTAAAAATGAATATGGCTAAAAATGAACTTATTGCACCAGCCTAAAGTTTTAGCTTCTCAATAGCAGCAATGATCCACGACTTCAAACTTGTCACAGGGGTCACCATCTTGGAAAGTGTCTGCGACACTCACATGCTCAGTGGCTTTTAAGCAGCTGTTGGAAGCTAAGCTTAGGGGTCATCACAAATAATCAAGCAGAAAATAAAGTTGATCTGTAATATAAGCTGATGCTACAGGGCTGATTATTAAATTCTGGTGCTAGTTGCACTGGTTTCTGAGCTGCCATGTAGTAATTATCTGTATTAATTACTAATCAGCCTTATATTGTGACATTTATATTCTATGTGTACTGTATATTGTGAGTGGGTCCCTAAGCTCAGTGATGACATCAGAACAGAGCATGTGCAGTGAATCAGCAGAATAGAAAATGGGGAGCTACTGGGGCATCTTTGGAGACACAAATCTTGTCGAAGCAAGACGGGACAGATTTGCTCACATTCCTCACATAAAATGCTTCACTCATTTACTTACTGATTAGTCTTATCAGTCTCACTGACAATATCTGATATACTCATGCTCAGATTTAATTCTCACACAAGTAATTTTAAAAAGTGCCCTTGATGTTGATCTGAAAATCCCATAACTATTCTCAATGGATTCACTAGATTAGATGTCATTGAAATCATGAGCAGCTCAATTCCAACTCCAATCTGAGGTAGAAAAGGGTGCTATGGGGTCAGGGTCGGACTGGGCCGGCAGGACACCGGGACCCCCTCTCCCGATGTTTGGCTTTTCACAAAAAAAATGATTTTGGCTCCGCCCAGCTCAATCTACGCATGCCGAGGGGGCGCCATCTGCACATGTGGGCCGAGGGGGCTCCATTTAGGAATGCGCGCACAGTGGAACCTTCGGCGCATCACAGCTGGGGGGCCAGAAAGGGCGCTGGCCAGCAGGGCCAGCAGATCTGGTGGGCCCCCGGGCCCCCCAGTCCGACCCTGTATGGGGTAATATTTAGAGAAGAATTTGATATGTTTTATTGGTGCCTTCACCTAAATCCAGCTCTTCTCTTTTAAAGAGGATCAACATGTGCAAAATGTGTAGAACTTTTGTTGAAAAACAGGCTCTGCCTATTCTTAACAAAAAATGTATTATAAAGCAGCAACAGAGCATTATTTTGTTTTCACATCTATTTTACCATTAATTAGCTGATTGTTTACTGGGGATAGTGAGTTCTTTATGCACCTGCCCATCCTTCAACCTCTCTTATGACTATTTTGCTTAGGCCGAATCTTTCAACCCATCTTAACTGAATCCAAATCCTAATTTGCATATGCAAATTAGGGTGGGGAGGGAAATCGCTTGACATTTTGTCACAAAACACGGAAGTTAAAAAAAATTCACCTTCCCACCCCTAATTTGCATATGCGAATTATGATTTAGTTCGGTTTTCGGCCTAATCTTTCACAAAGGATTCGGGGGTTTGTTGAATCCAAAATAGTGGATTCGGTGCATCCCTACAGATCAAATCAGCATTTTATTGTATCCCAACCCCCAGTTGTGATATCATATGCCCACCCAAGGGAAAAATATGGAAATGACTGGGTATTTGTAGTACATTATTCAAGATCTGTATATCCATATTAGTATATATATACTGTCTATAGTAGGATTCACAGTATTCCTATTGTGTAGAGTTTAGTTCTCGCTTAAGATGGCCGTAAATGGGATGATGTAAGATACTAATTTGGACCCTCCAGATGGAGTTGGCAGCTTATTATCCCGTGTATGAGGCTGAAATGACCAATGGAAGACAGATATCTTTTGAGCAGGATAGAAAAACCTTTCACGCAAGAAACTTATTGGGCTGTTGGACGTGGTTCTATTATGATCCGAGCATTGACTGCTAACAGATCAGTCTTATTTGGGCCAGCATGTGGGTATCGGTTGTTGAGGTGACCATGTACTGTATATGCTCAGTTTTACACTCAACCATATTCAAAAATAAAAACAATTTTAAATATATAAATACATTCTATAGCCATATATTTATATATAGAAATACAGTTATAGAATCCATTATCCGGAAACCCATTATCCAGAAAGTTCCGAATTAAGGAAAGGCCGTCTCCCATAGACTCAATTTTATCCAAATAATCCAAATGTTTAAAAATAATTCCCTTTTTCTCTGTAATAATTAAACAGTAGCTTGTACTTGATCCAAACTAAGATATAATTCATCCTTACTGGAAGAAAAAACAGCCTATTGGATTTATTTATTTATTAAATGATTTTCTAGTAGGCTTAAGGTATGAAGATCCAAATTATGGAAAGATCCGTTATCTGGAAAACCCTAGGTCCCGAGCATTCTGGATAAAAAGTCCCATCTCTGCATATATACTGTAAATAGTTAGTTGTTGCCCACCAATAATTAAAAAATATTAATAACTGAAATTAAGATGAAATAGAAGTATGTATATTGTATTGAGTATTTAGAGATAATCTATCATTTTCCTTGCTAGGCTTTATCTGTTATTCTTAACTGATCCAGAGCTCAAAATAATGCCATCTAGAGTCTGAATTCTCTGTAATAATGATAGCTAGAATCTCAGCTATAAAGCATGATAGAATTCTGCTGTGTGGAAGACAGGGATACCAATTTTGGTCTATAAATGTAGACTTTATTTTTGATAACGATGATGTCCATTTGAGAAATGTTCTTTCTTTAAAGGGGGGGGGGTGGTGCTTGTAATTTAAAAAAAAAATCCATTTATCTTTTGGGAGTGATTAATCAATATATTTAACGAATAGATTTACTTTTTCTTACAATTGTTTATATATTTAACAACATATTTGTGAGTTGCTCAGCCTAGCATTTTTTTCTAACTGAAACCAAAACCCTCATGCTGCTTGTCGTTGACAGATTATGCCTGCTCTGATTGGCTGTTTCTTGCATGAGTCAGCAATTTGTAAAGCATCACATTTCTATCTGTAGAAAAAAAAGAATAAATAAGCATCCACAAGCCATGTGTCAGCTTTAACCAAATGGAATAGCATTTCTGTCTCCTGCTTTGCCGTAGGAGCATATGACCTGCATCTGATGGAAGAAATAATAATAACATCCTATCTCATGTATATTTTCACAGGGAGGAAACTGGTGATTTTTTTGACAGAATGAGAAGTGTACTTCAGAAACAAGAGAACATGCAGCGGTACTGGAGGACAGAGGTATGGGGAGCAGAGTACCCTTGCACAACCTCATTATAAAACTTCTTTAATTATAAAGAAGACTGCATTAAAAGGAGGTAGCACAGCAAGGTGCTTATAATATACAGTAGCAGATGTTGCATGAAAAAATTATACAACATTTAAACTGCCAGTATGGACACATTCTGTTTAAAAGCAACCCATAGACAAATTATGAATTACATGTAATAAATCTCGTGTACCCAAGCCAAACATATTTACTAACTGGGGCAATGTTTTCCATCAACAACTTTATTCATAATGTAAAGTAACATAAAGTGAAAGAAAAAATTGAAATGGTGGGTGTCCATCTTTTTAAATATGTTCTAATATGAGCCTCATCCATCATCTGTGATGACTGTGTCAAGAATAAACCCATGTTAAGCAGTAGAGTCCTGCAGAGGTTTGGGAGTCTGTAAAAAAAAACAGGTACCCTGAGGATTTGGGGTAAGATTTTTGGATGTGGGTATAGATGTAGGTCAGGTTGTGGGTCTAATCTATATTTCTTCTCTTATATTATATCTATATTATTTATATTTTACTTCTTTAAACGTATTGAGGAATTTGCCCACTTCTGATAATGTAAAGGAATTTTTTAGGAACCTTATTAATATTTTATTGATCCATAACAATTTTATCCGATTTGTTATGGATTGATAGTTGTACTTTATATCCTAACAATCACTATGGATCCTCTAATACTGATCACTAATAAACCAGTCTTTCAAACATACATTTTTTTAAATTTTGTGAAAGTTAGAATTTTCAATCAGTTTTCTTTTTCTCAGCATTTTAAATTCTTCTTAATAGTTCTTAATTCAATAAAAGATGCTGTAATACTTCAATTTGTGTGGTTTTTCTGCAGGGTGTTTTAAATAACAGTATTCCACCTCCTCCAGAAAATGTTGGGGAACCCAAAGCATTTGAGAAGTTGTTGCTCAGCAAGAGAGAGGTAAAAAAATGTTTTCGTTCAGTATTTGCAAAAAATTCTCACCCCTTTGTTAGCCTACCATTTGCTACTTCTTGCAGCTCACTCATGCTGGTACTCCCAGACAGCTAGTTGGGATTATTAGTTGCACTGGGATGTATGGTATCTCTTATCCAAAAAAACATTATCCAGAACAAAAACCTTTGATATACGAGAATGCTATTTCCAATCCAGTCCTATTTAAATAAGCAGTTCCTAATTATTGATTGGTTTACTCTCTTACATGTTGTTAACATGGCTAAAATAAATAATTATCAGTGGTAAAAGCTAAGGAAAGTGTCATTCACCAAGGTGGTGCGAATTTGTTAGATGCCCTCTCCACAAATACAGTCACTTACTTTTTACCCTTCTTCTTAGAGGAACAGAACTTTAATTTAAAGCAACATATAGCAGTGAGGTTGTGGAATGCTCTGCCGGATGATGTTGTGATGACTGGTAATGCTTTTAAGAGTGCCTTGGATGATTTATTGGACAAGCATAATATCCAAGGCTATTGTGATACAGAAACTTACAATTAGTTCATATATTGGTAAGTATAGGGTATGCGAGTGTATGGAGGGGCCCTTGTGAGTGTGTGTATGTATGGATTTTGGGTTTCATTTGGATCAGTTGAACTTGATGGACTTTGGGCTTTTTTTCAAACCAACGTAACTTTGTAAATATGTAACTTATTGAAATACAATATCCTTTGTTTTGTTGACGATTCCAAAGCTGTAGCAGACCTAAAAAACATGCCACCTACACAAAGAAGTGCATAAATATTCTGAAACACCATTTCAGGTGCTTGTATAGAGGAAGAGTATAAACTAAGTTAGAGAACAGGCCAATTGATTGGCACACCAAACAGATAGTTAGTTGGGGGGGGGGGGGGTTCAGTTAAAAATAACTAAAAATAAGTAAGCTCTTAAAATTGCTCTGTGACCCTGAACCCAGGATACCCACCATTTTGTACTATTAGGGGCAGATTTATCAAGGTTTGAATTTTCGACCATCGAATTGATATACTTCGAATATCGAAGTCGAAGTATTTTTCACCGAATTTGGCCATCGTAAAATCGTACGATTAAATAGTTAGAATCGTACGATTCGAACGATTTTAGGGTACGGTTGAACGATTTTACTTCGATGTGTGAAGACTTAGAAAAATGGTCTAGAAGGTCCCCATAGGCTAACATAGCACTTTGGCAGGTTTAATTTGGCAAAATATTGTAGTCGAAATTTTTTAAAGCGACAGTACTTAGATTATTCTAACGATTTTTACTTCGAATTGAAGTAAATTCGAAGTCGTAGTATCCTATTCGATGGTCCAAGTATCCAAAAAATTACTTTGAATTTCGAATTTTTTTACTTCGAAAATTCCCTCAAATTCAAAATCTGCCCCTTAGTGTATTTTAGTAGCCATATTTAGGAAAGCAATCCTACTCTTACTCTGTGAGTTTCAGTGCAAATAATTAACATTCCTCTCTTTTAAAGATAGAGATGTTATATGAAGAAATACTGTATACCCTTGTGTACACGGCTGGTATTGTGTCCTCTGAACACATTGCTAGTGAAGAAGAACTCTTTCATTATCTACAAAAGGTATGCCTACTCTGCACAGCTTTTGTTCTTTAACAAATAAATAGCATTTGCTTTGAAATTTTCTCAGGGTCTCTTGTACAAAGAAAAACTGGCGCATCTGGTCTGTGCCTTCCGTAAATGTTTGTTTCAGAAGGAACGATTAAACAAATATTGGTCTTTCAAAGAGATGAGCAACCATGAATTAAAGGACATAACTTTATAATATTTTATGCAGGTTTAGTCATAAAATTCCACATTCAGTTATAGTTGACACTAGAGGAACACCTGACATCAACTGTTGAATAGAACTGTAGATGGGAAAGTAGAGAGCTAGAGAAGGAAGAATATACAGTAGAATAAGGGGAGGTAAAAGTGAATTTCAGAAGTAAAAGAGATAACAAGGAAAGAATAGTTTGAATGTAGTAAGGACATGTATCAAAGAGAAGAAAGCATAGCAAGAAAAGTAGTGAATGAGGAGAATGGAAAATATTGCAAATACAAAGGTTGCACCAAGAGAGAAGATGAGTTGTGAGAAAATCAAGTTACATGCAAGGGGTGTTGTGAAAAGAAAAGTGGTAAAAACAGGAGAAACAGTAGAAGGTTAGTGGAAGAGGAAAGTTGAAACAAAGGGAAAGTGAAGGCAAGCTTGAGAGAAGATTTATATGACATAGTATTTGTGTAATGATTTGCTGTGTTAAAGATAAGGCAAATGCTCAAAAAATAACAGTCCTTTATATACAATGTTTTCTTAGCCTGCCCAACTAACCACTGTCCCTTGTACTCCATTTGTCACACCATTGAGTTATATACATAGTCATGGGGATAGGGAGAGCAGACCGTGAGGATGTAGGTGGTATCTACAAACATTGTTTGTAAACTTTCATTTTAACTGGAACACCGCTTGTACCTGATGTTTTTCCAATCTTTGTACCCTCCGGAGCTGAAATGTGATTTGCAAACAGAAGAAAGTCAGTAAACTCTATGACCACCAAGACTACATCTCATTATACATAGTCAAAGCAGTCTTTATACTTTTAGAAGTTCATATACAGCGATTGTATTTTAGTAACATGCCCTTCTGTATTTTAAGATACAGTCATTGATTTAGTTGCTAGTCAGCTATCACAGTTTTTAGAATTATTTTCTTGTCTAGTTATAAAATAATGAATATTTATAATATTAATAATATTACTGGTATTAACTTTTTTTTTTTTTAAAAAAAAAAAAGGTTTTCGGAGTGAGTAAAAGTGACCATGATGCAGTACTACATCATGTCAAGGAATCCAAGGTAATGTATAACAAAAACTTACTACAGTACGTATAACTTGGCCTCCTTTAGTTTCTCTGAACTGATTTTTACCTTCAGGATTTTCTATAGTTTTGGGCTGTTTGTGCTGGTTTTTGTTAGATAATCCAATAAATTCGAATTTTGAGGGCATTTAAGGGACTTATGGGGAATTTAGGGGACTTATTTGAGGGACTTATGTGGGAATTTAATAAAAGTCGCAAAGCGAAAAAAAATTTGCACAAATAAAGGTTATTGCATTGTGAATTTTAATTGTGCTTTGTGAATTTTAATAACCACTTTTAAGAAGTGTTAGAAGGTGTCAGTATCTTTTTGGAGCAAATATAACTTTTTCAGTAAGAACTTTACTTTTACATTCACTGTGAACTGGTGCAAACAATAAAATTCATAAAACCGTCTTCCACTGTCGGAAGTGGTCGCTAAACAGTTTCCGGGTTCACAAAAGCCATATTAAATTTGTGCAAAGGAAAATGTGTTCGCACAAAGGCATAACTTTAAGCATTGTGAATAATTTTTCTGTTACCAACTTTAATTACATTCCCCCATTAGACTGTATGTCCTGTGGATGCCTACAACAACAACATACTGCGGGTCAGTGAAGGGCTGAGTCAGTAACATATATCAGCATGTCTATGGCTAACTTAGAGAAGGAAAAGCTGTCTAATTAAAGAAAAATGCTGCTGCCGAAGAAATATTCAGTTTGTGGATACTCCACAGACAGATATAACATTTAAGTATAAATAAAATATCTGCAGTTCCAATTGATCAATCAGCAGAAAGCCAGCCAGAACTGATCAATCAGCAGAAAGCCAGCCAAATCATACAGTTTATCCACATCTGTGCAGTCATATTGGAAAATAGCCAATCCAGTTTGGAAATCTTTTGCAGCAGTGTTTTCTACCCACACAGCAGGGATCAACAGTCTAAGATCAAAGACTCTCTCCGGAACCCCAAATTAGTGATTTAATGTAACTGAGATATTGCAGCTAAGTCTAGAAGCAACAGCAATGTTTTTTTGCTTCTTGTAGAAATTTGAGTGACATTTCAGAATGGAAGCATAAAAGTTTGAAGCAAAATCTTTTCATTGAGAGATTTAGGGGGTTATTTACTAAAATTTGACTTTCTCATTTTATTAAAAATAAAAAATTTAGACCAAACTCCCAAACTCGAATCCCTTTAATTTACAGATAAAACTTCTGGAAAAAAATTGGTGCAACAAAAAGACACGGCAAAATTGAGTGTTAGTTCGAATTGTGCAACTTTTTCCAATTGTCACTCCGAAAACTCAACTTTTTTTTATGCAGGTGCAATCCTGACCCCATTGCCGCCCTGAGGCGGCTTTCAGTCTGCTATCCCCCCCTGCTATCACCTTTTCGGCACCTGGGGGGTCCACCTTGCTAGTGCAGAGAGCTCAAATGGAAATCTATTTCCTAAAAAGTAATCAGGAGGAGCTTTTTGCCTCCCCTGGTAACTTACGTAGGTGCCGAAAATTGAGTGTTAGTTCGAATTGTGCAACTTTTTCCAATTGTCACTCCGAAAACTCAACTTTTTTTTATGCAGGTGCAATCCTGACCCCATTGCCGCCCTGAGGCGGCTTTTAGTCTGCTATCCCCCCCTGCTATCACCTTTTCGGCACCTGGGGGGTCCACCTTGCTAGTGCAGAGAGCTCAAATGGAAATCTATTTCCTAAAAAGTAATCAGGAGGAGCTTTTTGCCTCCCCTGGTAACTTACGTAGCGTGGCACTTCAGTGGTGCAGTGGTCCTGTTATTATGATATATTGAGAACAATATTCATTATGTTATGAAGTAACTCAGTCTCTTACTTCTGCTTAGGTTATTGGAATGTTTGAGTGGTCATTAAAAAAAACATGGCTTTAAAAGAAAAGTCAATTGAATAGTAGTAAATTGATCTGTTATCAGAAGGCTGTGTACCTAGAAGAATGGGGAATCCTTATAAAAATATACAGAAAATTACATACTACATGTTTATATTAATGACTAGGAATAATCACATTTTAACACCCAAATGAAACACCTAAACATCACGAACTTCATTCACTTTTTAACCTTCTTATTTTCTGCTCTATATGTATCTACTGAATAGTGTTACCCTACATACTACCTTTATTGGCCCCAGAACTATCTGCTTTAATAGTTAACTAAAAAATTTATTTTTTCCTCAACCTGTAATTAATTAATTCCCATGCTTGTTCTTCCAGTGCATTTCCACATGTCATGCATTAAACTCATACAGTTATGAACATATGAACAAGAGCATTCACGCTGGGAATATTTTGTCCCATCTGGAAAATGTAAATCACGTACTAACAAGTAGAGCTTTAGCTGATTTATCAAAGTCATATTGGAGGCAGCTGTTCAAACCAAGTGATAACCCCCCCCCCACACACAGACACACACAGATACATAGCCAAGATAATAGTAGGGGGATGTCATATTTTGCATTACAATATTTATATATGCATCAGCACCAACTCAGTGGCCATAAATAGCCTGCATTTAGTGGTGTCATCTATTATAATTATTGTTAAGGGTTGTTAAATATATCAGTTAGCCACAGTCATTTGCACAGAAAAAATGTTACTAAAGGTACTTGTGCGCTCCTTGCACTTTCCTTTATGTGCACTATTCCTGCTCACAAGTCACTCTCACCCCAAACACCAGAAGCAGAGTAGAGTGTGAAATGATGGGGCTTTTATCACTGCTTGCGTTTGTTTCGGGGGAAGCAGGAGACATTGTTCTATAGAGAAATCTTAATTGTCTAAATTAATACCTCTGTTTTCTCCTATAGGCTCCTGTCTTTGCTTTGAAAGTGACAGTCGTGCAAGCTAGAAATCTACTAGCCAAAGATCCCAATGGTGAGCTTTTAACTCTTCTCCTGCACTGTGCCAAGGCCATAAGGGTTTGTCAATGGGAATTACACTGCAAAAAAAAGCAAGTGCTTTCTTGGAAGAGAACATATCCTTAAGAAAATGTATGCTTATTTTGCAGAAGAATGCATTCCCCCTTAGCTTCAGAACAGCAAACTATTTTGGTTTGGCTCAAGACATGCCTCCAGAGGCATATAAAATCCATAGGTAGCTATTAAACAGTGTGGAGTAGGATGCCATGATTAATTAATCGGTTAGTCCAACTGGTATATCCAATCAAAAAGCTCAAATGGGTACACCATTATGTGTGACTCAGACCATAAATTGTTGCATTATAGAAAGTTTACTGGTTAGGGGTTTGTGATGCATAGCTCATGAGTCCAAAAATATATTATTGCTAATTGAAGTTTAGCATAAACTGATTCAGCCATGATTATTAATGCAAATATTAGAACTCACACAGAATGCTTATACAAGAGCATAGACCTCAAGGTAAAGGACAGCCCCCATTATTAATAGGTGACTATGTGCATCTAACATACAGATTTTCTACAAAAACATATAGATACAGGCGTTAACGAGCTCTGCTCAACAGAGCTTACAATATACAGTAAAGGAAGGGAATGAAACACAAGTTAGTTAATTATATTTCTACTATAGGAGCATCCTTATATTTTGACAAGGAGAGCATGTTGCAGCTCATTGGTCCCCCAGCAACTGCTATTTTCTGACATTGTCATCTTGAGCAATCGAGTGAATCAGCAACATGAAGTCTTAGTCCGTGCAGTATTCTTCATGCATATGTACTGAATGGCTCCAGTACTGGAGAAGGTCAAAATAGCAGGTCTGATAATGCTAGCCTCCCTCTACCTGTATAGGAAATGTCAGTAGCATGCAGTCCTTAATGATTGCTTGTCTTGCTTCCAAGATGGTACATTACTTTTCTATGGTCTGCCAAGGTCTGATACTGAGGAGCCTGATTAAAAATTTAGAAACAAAGCTGTGCCATTTTCTTTATTACTGCTCTATTTCTCATGCTGTGCGGCCATACTGGGCATTTAGATAATCTCTTCCATCTGAGGCAGATGTATGAATTTTCTAATGTGTTTTTGAAAATCCATCGCAAAAAAAAAAACATTATTAAACTAAATCAAGTGATTTTTATGTCTTGACTGCTATACTTATGAATAAACAAACTCGAGTTAAAAAACGCATGTTCATTTGCAAAAAAAAATTACATTGCGCCATGTTTTTTACAAATTTGTTATATTAAATATTCAACAAATAAAATATCTTGAAAGTTAAAGATACACTTCCTGTTGACTTACTGTATATAGGATCTCACCAGGATTTAGATACCATATGGTTTTCATTTAAATTTTCAAAACTTTTTCAAATGATAAATCTTGAACTAGGGAGGGATGTGTGCTAAATGTCTCTCTGTCCTTTTGTCTCTGTATCTAGTCTTTGCGCTTGAGGAACTGACCTGGTGAATATTAGCAGATTGTACAATTCGCTGATACTTTAAGCATTTTATTCTGGCTTTAATTGAACAAAAAAATATATATTTAGTGCTTTCCAAATGGCAGGAGCTGCCTGTTGTCATCAGTCATTTCACAGCCATACATTTATTCCTAAAAGCAGTTTCTATGTAGAGGTATATATACCTTATTTAAAGGAACATCTTAGATCTATGAGAAAAATTTAAGCAGGTCATCGTTCTTAATGGCTATAAATATGTGCATCCATACGTCATAAGCAGCTTGCACTATAAAGGGGACATATACCCATCGCACAACAACAGAATGTTTCTCTGAGCACTTTTGCAACTTACATGAATATTTTTTTTCCTTTAATTTTTATGATATTAGTCATTTTACACTGCTAATATCATGAACGCATAATAGGAGTACCCTTTACTAACAAATTTTTAAAAAAAATTTGATGTAACCGGTCGTTAATTGAAAGAAGCAAAAGAACTGAGCAAGAGGCAGAAGAAGCTAGAGTAGACGGGACAGTGGGATTAGTAAAGGGTCATGGGGGAGAAGTGAGGGGGGCAAACAGTTTACCAGCTAAGGAGGTCCCTCTTACAAGGAAAACAGAATAATACTAACTTAACATATAATTCTCCACTAAGTAATGCAAATTTCAAAAGTAAAAGTAGTAACCTCCACTGTATACTGGCAAATGCACGATGTTTGTCAGGAAAAATGGGAGACCTAAAATTAATTGCATGCTCTAAAAATTATGATATAATTGGTATCACTGAGTGGGATGAAACATGTGACTGGGCTGTTAATTTAAATGGTTACACCCTTTTTAGGAGGGACAGAGGGATTAAAAAGGGTGGAGGAGTGTGTTTGTATGTAAAGCCTGAATTAAAGCCATGCGCTAAAGAAAAAACCATAACTGGCACTGGTGAGGGTGTAGAATCCCTCTGGGTAGAGATTTTGACTGGGAAAAAGGTTACAAAGAGAATTATCATTGGTGTATGCTATAAACCACCTCGTATAAGTGACGAGTATGAAGCCCAGCTACTCTTGCAGATACAAGCGGCTTCACAGCTGGGTCAAGTTGTTGCTATGGGTGACTTCAATTATCCAGACATTGACTGGGGTAATTGGGTTGCCAAGGCAGAAAAAGCTAGTAGGTTTGTAAATATGCTGAATGACAACTTTTTATTCCAGCTCGTTCAAGAACCCACTAGGAATAACTCACTTTTGGACCTTGTAATAACTAATAATACTGAACTCATCTCTAGCGTTTGTGTGGATGAGCATTTAGGGAATAGTGATCATAACATGGTCTCCTTTGAGATTCTGTTGCAGAAGCAATTCCATAAAGGAGCAACTAAAACACTAAATTTCAGACGTGCAAACTTTGACAGTGTAAGGGCATCTCTGCAACATATTAAGTGGGAAATGCTTTTAACAGGGTTAAACACGGAACAAAAATGGGAAGTCTTTAAAATGCTGCTTAATAAATATACATGTCAGTATATTCCCCTTGTAAACAGGGAACATTGTTGCAAAGCAAAACCTTTTTGGTTCAATAGATTCGTAGGTGTTGAGGTGGGTAAGAAAAGATGTGCTTTTAAGGCTTTCATGTTAGCTGGGACAGCCGAAACATTTATAAAGTACAAGGAGGCCAATAAATCATGCAAAGAAGCTATAAGGCAAGCTAAAAATTGATATAGAAAAGGATATTGCAGCAAGCAGTAAAAAGAATCCAAAATTATTTTTTAAGATGGTTGATGAAAACAAAATAAAAGCATAGATTCTGAATTCATATTTTTCATCTGTCTACACAAATGAGGAACCGGTTTCCTTCTTAATAATCCCAATTCTAGTAATACAACTAATGATGCATGGTTCACACATGAGGAAATTCAAAAGAGACTAGAACATGTTAAGATAAACAAAGGTCCGGGATTAGATGGTATTCATCCCAGGGTACTTTGCGAGCTTAGCTCTGTGATTGCCAAACCTCTTTACTTAATTTTTCAGGATTCATTGAAGTCTGGCATAGTGCAGAGAGACTGGTTAATTGCTAATGTGGTGCCGCTATTCAAAAAAGGATCCCGTTCTCAGCCTCAAAACTATAGGCCAGTTAGTCTGACGTCAGTGGTAGGAAAGTTTTATGAAGGGTTGATAAAGGATAAGATACTGGACTTTATAGCAAATAATAATACTATGAGTCTGTGCCAGCATGGTTTTATGCGTAATAGGTCTTGACCTGACTAACTTAATTTCTTTTTATGAGAAGGTAAGCAAGGACATCGATTCTGGGATGGCAGTGGATGTGATTTACTTAGACTTTGCTAAAGCATTTGATACAGTGCCACACAAAAGGTTACTGGTTAAATTAAGGAATGTTGGCCTGGAACATAGTATTTGTACCTGGATAGAGAACTGGCTAAAAGAGACTACAAAGAGTGGTGGTAAATTTTCTAATTGGACCAGTGTTAGTGAAGTACCACAGGGCTCTGTACTTGGTCCCTTGCTTTTCAACTTGTTAATGACCTGGAGGTGGGCATTGAAAGTACTGTTTTTATTTTTGCAGATGATACTAAATTGTGCAGAACTATAGGTTCCATGCAGGATGCTGCCACTTTGCAGAGTTGTTTGTCTAAGTTGGGAAACTGGGCAGCAAACTGGAAAATGAGGTTCAATGTTGATAAATGCAAGGTTATGCACTTTGGCAAAAATAATATAAATGCAAGTTATACACTAAATGGCAGTGTGTTGGGAGTTTCCTTAAATGAGAAGGATCTAGGGGTTTTTGTAGATAAGTTGTCGAATTCTGGGCAGTGTCATTATGTGGCTATTAAAGCAAATAAAGTTCTGCCTTGCATAAAAAAGGGCATTAACTCAAGGGATGAAAACATAATTATGCCTCTTTATAGGTCCCTGGTAAGGCCTCATCTGGAGTATGCAGTGCAGTTTTGGACTCCAGTCCTTAAGAGGGATATAAATGAGCTGGAGAGAGGGCAGAGACTAAGTGCAACTAAATTGGTTAGAAGGATGGAAGACTTAAATTATGAGGGTAGACTGTCATGGTGGGGTTGTTTTTCTCTGGAAAAAAGGCGCTTGCAAGGGGACATGATTACACTTTACAAGTACATAGCAGGGGAGCTTTTTACCCATAAAGAGGATCCCCATACCAGAGGCCACCCCTTTAGACTAGAAGAAAAGAACTTTCATTTGAAGCAACGTAGGGGTGAGGTTGTGGAATGCACTGCCGGGTGATGTTGTGATGGCTGATTCAGTTAATGCCTTTAAGAATGGCTTGGATGATTTTTTGGACAGACAGAATATCAAAGGCTATTGTGATACTAAGCTCTATAGTTAGTATATGTATGGGTATATAGAATTTAATTAATAGTAGGGAGGGGTGTGTGTATGGATGCTGGGTTTTCATTTGGAGGGGTTGAACTTGATGGACTTATCAAAGGCTATTGTGATACTAAACTCTATAGTTAGTATAAGTATGGGTATATAGAATTTATGTGAAAGTATGGAGGGGTGTGTGTGGATACTGGGTTTTCATTTGGAGGGGTTGAACTTGATGGACTTTGTCTTTTTTCAACCCGATTTAACTATATAACTATATAACTATATAACTATGATATTAGCAATGTGAAAGTGAAAACATCATGAAAAGTAAAATAAAAATGTATTGCAAAAGTGTGCAGAGGAGCATTATGAGTAATTATCCATTAAGTTGTTTGGTTGAGTATCTTTCCCCTTTAGAGCAGGCCTTATATGAACAGTAGTAGTGTCCCTGGAGATCCTGCCCTCCCCTCCTCCTGAACTATATCAGTTTGCCCCACAAGTGATTGAGAAATGGAACATGTGACGTTGAAGTCAGATCTTGATGATTCTACCTGCACATGCGCAGTGTTGGCGATTACTTACAGGAGGAGATTTAGGGGCTCAAGGTGTTACCCATCAACCCTGCCACTCTGCTTCTTTTCAATATGTAAGGAGAACAGGGAAGTATTTGTTAGGGCAAACAGATGTGGTTTGGAAGAGGGTAAGGATTCTACAGGAACACTACGTCTTCTCTGTTAATATTAGAGTTCTTTTAGTTGTTATTTCTGTATTTCCTCACTTTCATCATTCAGCTTCCATTCTCTGTTCGTTCCTTTACTCTCAATGTCTCACTCTCGTTGTCCTGTCAGTCTATTTTTCCATTTTGCCTTTTTCCCTGTGTTTTATCTCAACAGCTGATATATGGCAATACCTACCACAGCAGCCACGTTAAAGCAAAAAAAATAGTGCTTGCTGGGAAATGTTCCTTGCAAGGTAATTCTATGATGGTGCTATCTGTTTTGTGAAGATAAAATGTGCCCAGATTTACTATAAAGTGTAGTTTTGGTATTCACGGGGGTTATTTATCAAGGTCCGAAGTATTTCTAACTTAGAAATCCATGCAACTCAGTCAGATTCAGCTCTTCCTTCCACTCGTGTGGGTCATGTAAATATAATTATTTTTTAAATATGTTAATAGTAAAAAAATGAAGCAGGAAGGGGTGGGACACTTACTATCAGAGGGGGGAGTCAGCTGGTTGATGAAAACAAAATAAAAGCGCAGATTCTGAACTCATATTTTTCATCTGTCTACACAAATGAGGAACCAGTAAGTGAAGGTTTCCTTCTTAACAGTCCCAATTCTAGTAATACAACTAATGATGCATGGTTCACACATGAAGAAATTCAAAAGAGACTAGAACATGTTAAGATTAACAAAGATCCAGGGCCAGATGGTATTCATCCCAGGGTAATTAGCGAGCTTAGCTCTGTGATTGCCAAACCTCTTTACTTAATTTTTCAGGATTCATTGAGATCTGGCATAGTGCCGAGAGACTGGCGAATTGCTAATGTGGTGCCTCTATTCAAAAAAGGATCCCGTTCTCAGCCTCAAAACTATAGGCCAGTTAGTCTGACGTCAGTGGTAGGAAAGCTACTGGACTTCATAGCAAATCATAATACTATGAGTTTGTGCCAGCATGGTTTTATGCGTAATAGATCTTGCCAGACTAACTTAATTTCTTTTTATGAGAATGTAAGTAGAGACCTCTATTCTCGGATGGCAGTGGATGTGATTTACTTAGACTTTGCTAAAGCATTTGATACAGTGCCACACAAAAGGTTACTGGTTAAATTAAGGAATGTTGGCCTGGAACATAGTATTTGTACCTGGATAGAGAACTGGCTAAAAGATAGACTACAAAGAATGGTGGTAAATGGAACGTCTAATTGGACCAGTGTTGTTAGTGGAGTACCGCAGGGCTCTGTACTAGGTCCCTTGCTTTGCTACTTGTTTATTAATGACCTGGAGGTGGGCATTGAAAGTACTGTTTCTATTTTTGCAGATGATACTAAATTGTGCAGAACTATAGGTTCCATGCAGGATGCTGCCACTTTGCAGAGTGATTTGTCTAAACTGGAAAACTGGGCAGCAAACTGGAAAATGAGGTTCAATGTTGATAAATGCAAGGTTATGCACTTTGGCAAAAATAATATAAATGCAAGTTATACACTAAATGGCAGTGTGTTGGGAGTTTCCTTAAATGAGAAGGATCTAGGGGTCTTTGTAGATAACACGTTGTCTAATTCTGGGCAGTGTCATTCTGTGGCTACTAAAGCAAATAAAGTTCTGTCTTGCATAAAAAAGGGCATTAACTCAAGGGATGAAAACATAATTATGCCTCTTTATAGGTCCCTGGTAAGGCCTCATCTGGAGTATGCAGTGCAGTTTTGGACTCCAGTCCTTAAGAGGGATATAAATGAGCTGGAGAGCGTGCAGAGACTAAGTGCAACTAAATTGGTTAGATGGACGGAAGACTTAAATTATGAGGGGAGACTGTCAAGGTTGGGGTTGTTTTCTCTGGAAAAAAGGCGCTTGCGAGGGGACATGATTACACTTTACAAGTACATTAGAGGACATTATAGACAAATGGCAGGGGACCTTTTTACCCATAAAGTGGATCACCGTACCAGAGGCCACCCCTTTAGACTAGAAGAAAAGAACTTTCATTTGAAGCAACGTAGGGGGTTCTTTACAGTCAGGACAGTGAGGTTGTGGAATGCACTGCCGGGTGATGTTGTGATGGCTGATTCAGTTAATGCCTTTAAGAATGGCTTGGATGATTTTTTGGACAGACAGAATATCAAAGGCTATTGTGATACTAAGCTCTATAATTAGTATAGGTATGGGTATATAGAATTTAATTAAAAGTAGGGAGGGGTGTGTGTATGGATGCTGGGTTTTCATTTGGAGGGGTTGAACTTGATGGACTTTGTCTTTTTTCAACCCAATTTAACTATGTAACTATGTAACTATAATACACAAAAGCCATGATTATCTTGTAAATTATATCCTTATAAACAATGACTAGTGCTGTCATCAGTTATAAACAGTGAGTAGTGATGTCATTTTTGTCACATGACTCACTAAAACTTTTCCCTTGTGTGAAAATATGAGGATATTAGAAGTAACTGCGGAGTTCCATGACCTGTATGAAAGCACTCGGCCTTCAGCCTTGTGCTTTTATATGATCATGGAACGGTGACTTATAATTTACTTATGTTTTACAATAGGGGGTACTTTATTCACTATAAAAGGGCACAAGGAGAAACACTACCCTTTACTATATAGGTCAGCTGTTCCGGATGCTGGTATACGTAAATATAAAACAAACAACGTGCTGTACTCATATGGGAAAACGTTCAAATAAGTGGTTTATTTAAAATATTCCAAAATTTCAAGCACTGCTGTGCTTTTCTTCAGGGACCAACAAAAAGTTTTGTTGGAACAAGAGGACCAACACAATTCACAGCTCCATTGCAAACTGTGATGATGCAGAAGAAGCAATATGCACTCTGACGATCCACAAATTAAAAAGTAGTAAAAAAATCTTTATTGATACCATCATTCTACAGCCTTACGTGTTTCATGCCTGCAAAAGGACTTAATCGTAAGCTCAGAGGCACGGAACTCATAAGGCTGTAGAAATGATGATATAAATAAAGATTTTTTTTAAGACTTTTTAACTTCTATTTCTGATGGTCTGTTTGTGGACCTTCGCAGCGCCCACTGCCTGTTTTTTTTTTCTGCACCATCCAGATTAGGTACGCTTAACCTCCTTGATCCTCATACATCCAGTTAGCTGCTTTTAGTTCTACACAGAACCTACTGGAAAAAATTAAACCAGAACAGACTTAATTCTTCTTTGACCTGTCATCCTGCAAACACCCAATGACCACCCTTTTATTTTCTTCCAGAAAGACCTGCAGCTTTCTTTCTATTGCTTTCTGCATGACCCCCTTACTAAGTCAGATGTGGTCCTGCCTGTCAGTGCATAGGACTGCAGGCTCTTGTCAGGAGTTGTTAATTCACATCTGAGAAAGCAATACATCTATTCCCAGTACAATCAATGAAAGCTGTTAAATGGAAACTAATTCTAACTTTGTAATCACTTGGCTGGCAATCACATTGCCAATTATCAAATATTATGCCATTGTTGAAGCTGTTTTTCATCAATTTGGGGACATTTCTCTATGAACACACACTGCAAACATGCTACTAACTATTACAATAGCTTGAATATCGGTCGATTTTAGCTCGCAGACATCTTCAGAGAATATGAAGACATAATGTAGAAAGACAATGTTTATCCAATATTCAGCACTTAAAGGGCATGTAAAGTCTAAAATAGAATAAGGCTAGAAATGCTGTATTTTGTATACTAAATATAAACATGAACTTACTGCACCACAAGCCTAATCAAACAAATGATTTATGCTTTCAAAGTTGGCTACAGGGGATCACCATCTTGTAACTTTGTTAAACATCTTTGCAAGACCAAGGGGCAGATTCACTAACTTCGAGTGAAGGATTCGAATGAAAAAAATTCGAATTTCGAAGTATTTTTTGGGTACTTCGACCATCGAATTGGTTAAATTCGTTCGAATTTGAACGAAATCGAACGATTCGAAGTAAAAATCGTTCGACTATTCGACCATTCGATAGTCGAAGTACTTTCCCTCTAAAAAAAACTTCGACCCCCTACTTCGGCAGATAAAACCTACCGAAGTCAATGTTAGCCTATGGGGAAGGTCCCCATAGGCTTGCTAAACTTTTTTGATCGAAGGATTTTCCTTCGATCGTTGGATTAAAATCCTTCGAATCGTTCGTTTCGAAGGATTTAATCGTTCGATCGAACGAAAAATCCTTCGATCGATCGAACGAACGTTTAGCGCTAAATCCTTCAACTTCGATATTCGAAGTCGAAGGATTTCAATTCGAGGGTCGAATTTCGAAGTATTTTTTACTTCGAAATTCGACCCTTAGTGAATCTGCCCCTTAGACTGTGCACATGTTCATTGTTCTCTGGGCTGCTTAGGGATCGACATAAACAAAGATGCTCCCCCTGCTGTTCATAAGTATGATTGTTTCCCTGCAGAGCAGTTAGGGACCGTCTGACAATACCTATCCACAGAAATAAATGAAAGGAGAATTTCACTGCATAGAGTCAAGTTTCTTATAAAAACGGTACACATTTTTTAATTAAAGTATATTGGAGATGTAGGTTTCTTTTTCATTAAAGAAAGTGAAAATGGGATTTTATTTTTTTGCCTTTACATGCCCTTTAAAACTGGGGGCAAAAACTGTAAAATATTCTATAGTTTTAGTTCCTTTCTACTAAAATACAACCTTAAAAGGTCATTCTTAAAGGGAATATCAATCCAGAAAAATATTTTTTGTCTAATAGAAGAAATCATGATTCTGAGCAACTTTGAAATTCATACAAAATATTTGTAATGAGTGTATTGCAAAAATACAGTCATTACAAATTTTCTATGTTTTTTAAGCTTTTTGTACAGATATTGCTATTGAAAAAAGTGTCTGTCCCTTTCTATTCTCTGCCCCGGTAGCTCAGATTGTTGAAACAATGTAAGACAAGGCAGTTGATTTACAGACCTGTCTTTGCTGGAGAACTAAGATTTTTGCAACATTGTTTGAATAGTAACGACCAGGGGTTCAGCAAATGCTGTTTTCAATAGCAAGTTCTTGCAAGTAACTTTAATATCACTGAAAATGTTTAAAGGGGAACTATCGCAAAAATTTAAATTAAATATAAGCTTCAGCATACTGAAAAATGAAAATTTCTTAATATAAGTTTATCTTCACTATTCCTCTCTCAGCATCTGTTTATCTTTGTTCTCTCTTCATGCAGCAGTTGGGTGTCAGATATTCATTGACAGTTCCAATATATCTTATAGGGGGGCTCCTTTTGCCGAGAAGATGTATTAGAGCTCACTCTATTAAAATCCCCAGACATCATGTCTCTCTACATGCAGGATTTGTGCAAAAGGCAGTTATTTTGTTAGATGTATTTTGTTGTACTGGAATCAGTTATTTGAGTGAGCTCTAATACATCTGCTAGGAAAGGAAGCCCCCCTATAAGATATATTGTATCATTCATCTGACACTCAACTGCTGCTTTAAGGCAGAATGAAGAGAAACAGATGCTGAGAGAGATGTAGCAAAGATGAACTTCATTATTTCAGAAACGGTACAGAATTACAGAAGAAAAAGCAGACCCCCCTGTTCACTGGATTCCCTCACAACTGCGTGGTCTGCTTCTTCTATCGTTACGCCACTGCAGAAGATCAGGGTGGTACCTTCTCCATCCATGGCCAAATGAGCTAGCAGTTTTCTGTTCCACCCAGTCTAATGTCAATCAGGCATTTACAGGGGCCAATAAACTGCCAACTCAGCCCAATTATAGATGTGTAAAACATTCCCTTAGGTAAATTATTCTTCTGATCAGAGCCGAATTATTCTGAATAAGTCCTCTAAAGAGAAATATACTATTTTAAAGTAAACCTGAATCATCATTTTTTTTTTGAGTCAAGAAAATGCGCCTGTATTGCGGTAAACTATTCAAGTAAGATATTCACCTATTTGAAGGCACATCAATAAAGGTGCATTGTTCATCTGAATTGAGGAATGCACTTATTCTGGCTATCTATAAAAGACTGTTATTAGCTTAGAAAACAATAAAATAACAATAGGCTCCCATGTAATGTAATGAATCCCATGTAATGAATATAATGTATGGCATAATATATTGCTTCCTCCCATTTTATAGTTTTTTTCAGTTGTCAGAAATAACATTTCATTTGAGGCATCACTGTAAGTCTTGTCTTACAAATGTCACTTTGCTTCAGCATCGCTGCTGTCACATCACATATAGTGTTTCTTGAATTGACAGAACTCTCCCATGTACTGTTAGTTCAGCACAAGTAAATTACAAGTCTGCAAGGTTTGTGCAACCCTTAATAGTCCTAAAGGCAGCCTGCCAAGCAATACACAGAGGTGGAGAGGAAGGCTGTATTATTAACTTGGTTATTAGGTTGTACAACAACAATGTTCAATAGACTCATTATTATTAGACTGGTTTTACTTGTGGTTAACATAGACTTTAACATTTCAAGGTTGATAAGATTATAAGAAACTCAAATGTCCCAATATTATTTTTATTTGTAAGGTCTGTTTTGGTAATATCAATAAAAAATCGGTTTTAATCAGCCATATTGACAGTGGTGGTAATTTACCAATGAGTGCAGTCCAGATTGTAGACATGCGTCAATTTGCGGCTCCTAAATTGATATAAGAAAAAGAATGTGATATCCTGTATTATACAGATAGAAGCCTTTGGTTTCCTTTATCTCTGTTCTGTAACGTGATAATGTGAGTGCTCGGCTCGTTAGAGGTTGACAACTCTGTACAACGTGTTCTCTCATTAAAGGCAAAACTCAGACACGTCAAGGTTTTTTTGCTGTATCTTTTTTTTTCTTTGTTCCTCTCCATAATTGGGATAGGTTTCAGCGATCCATACTGCATGCTGGGAATTATGATCATGCAAAGCTCAAAGGAGACCGAAGAGAAAAAAGAGAGAAAATTCAGCTTCAGAAAGAAGAAAGACAAGATAGAGAAACGTTCCAGCATCAGGGAAGTGCTGCCTGCGAAATATATCCAGGTCACTGAAGTCAAAAGCAACACTTTGAACCCTGTGTGGAATGAAAACTTTCATTTGTGAGTAAATTGATAGTAACAGCGCTCATCACTTGTGTGTGTGTGTCATTCACAATTATCTAGTATAGGTAAATCTAAAAAACTGGACTTGCTGAGTAATCAATGAAGACGTTTCACTACTCATCCGAGCAGCTTCTTCAGGTCACTGGTGTGGGAAGTTCTCTGCATATAAACTCTTCCACTAATCCAATCAGAATGGCACATTGTAACTCTTCAAAGAGGTGACTGGTACACCCATAGGATCCAACTCCTAATGAAAAACAAAGCAATGTGGTATACGGAGTCCAGTGTAGCGAGGAGTGCACAGATCTATACATTGGGGAGACAAAACAACTGCTCACCAAGCGAATGGCTCAGCATAGGAGGGCGAACTCTACAGGGCAAAACTCAGCTGTCTTTCTGCACTTAAAAGACAAGGGACACTCCTTTGATTATAGCAAGGTCCAAATATTGGATAAAGAAGACCGCTGGTTTGAACGAGGCGATTCATGTCAAGGTGGAGAAACCATCCCTGAACCTGTCTGCTACATACAATGCTGTTCTAACATCTTACCCCGGCGGTTTCACACATCCATTCATGCAACTCTCACAAGTAACACCTCTTTCTAGGAGTTGCATGACACATAATCCTATCACATAATCCTATCACAGAATCTAGACCTCTGTGAATTTCTTCAGATGTCACCTCTTTGAAGAGTTACAATGTGCCATTGTGATTGGATTAGTAGAAGAGTTTATATGACGAGAACTTCCACTTCAGTTCAACCAGTCACCAGTTGAACTGAAGAAGCTGCTCGGATGAGCAGTGAAACGTCTTCATTGATTACTCAGCAAGTCCAGTTGTTTTTAGATTTACCTATACTAGATATACTATGACCTGAATGAATGAAAATCTTCATAGTCATAATGTCATTCACAATTACAAATTAAAATGCGCGGCACAAATACTGCAGCCTGGCACTTCCAGTGCTTACAGCTCTTATGGCCGACCCATACTCTCAAAGATTTTTACATTGCTGGATTTTGAATAAACTTCTATATTACACAGCTCTTTGCCTACAAGAATGGGTATAGTAATACATTTTGTCATTTTCGACTTAAGGAGGCCATACACTGGCAGATTTAAGATACAGATTTGAGTCATTTAGACTGGGCGTCAGAGGAAAGATACGCTTATTTGAAGACCTTGCCAAATAAGCGTTTTTATAACGTATGGGCCAACTTTAGAAGCATTTCTTTAGTCTACACTAATAGACAATTATCTATTATTATCCATTACTTTTCAAAGGAAAGTACAGATATATCAGTGACAGTGATAGGCGAATTTGCCCCGTTTGGCTTTGCCGAAAAATTCAATTCTGACGCCCGCATTAAAGCCAATGGGAGTCCGAAAAATTTTAACGCGCAACAGTTTTGAAACAATCTACTATTCCGACGCGTGTCCAAATTGTTTTGAAATGTGGAAATTCACCAGGCCTGGCGAATTTATTTGCCCATCACTAATCAGTGAGCTATAACCTGCATATCACATAGATATTTATGCTATGGTATAGTTCTATAGTTCTTAGTCCTATAGTTCTTTATATGTGGATGTATTGTCCACATCCTGGAAACCTTTGTGCTGCAGGCCTGCTTCAACCACTGTATTTGGCTTATATTTACTGACCTGGAAATAGCTCAGAACAAAACACCCTGAATCACTACACCATTACCCTACAGCAATATTGCCCAATAAAACTGTCTCCTTCAATAAGATGCAAAAGAATCGTTTAATGAGAATCCCACCTGATCTGTGCAAATCTGACTCCACATTATTTGCTCTTACAAATAAAACTGGAAGCTTCAATAAATGTTTTTTTTTCTATAACAGAAAACTAAACAGAAATATGTCCTCGCTCCGAATGTTTAATGATGTTGTAATATCATGAAGATAAGAAAAAGTTGTCTGACATAGTGCTGATAATGCAGTGTTTTCTCTTTTGCATCTGTAATGAAGTTTGGCTGTAAGAAACTAGGGTTTTGGTATGACCAGAAGGTTATAGAACTCCTCTAACTCTAAGATATATCTTAATGTTATTTGTATCTAACATTTATTTTTTTCCTTGAAGTGAAATAGATGATATATGTAGCGACCAACTACACCTGGATATCTGGTATGTAAACTAAGCAAATAATCAATAATTTATTGTAAAGGTATATATTATTTAATACAATTTCACCCTTGAAAGGGCAACTAAATCACAGAAGGAAACTTTGGTCAAAAGTTGTACCTTCATAGAAGGGATAGTGTTCCAACCCCTACCCATATTTCTATGCTGCTCAAATTAGTGGTCCAATGGATACTTAGCAGGAACAAGGCCAGCAACATAAAATGGGTAATTCACTATTTCCCTTGCAGTCTGTGAAGTGCAAAAAAAGGCCATAGTGGGGCTTTTTTGTAAACTTTTTCTACTGCATTGTGCAAATGTGGGCTGATGAACAGATAATGGAAACAGAGTGTCAGGACAAAGTTATCCTGTTTACATAGGACTGCTATATCTCCAGTCATATGCAGAAGTCTTGTCATTAAATATGGTTCTTATAAATGTTATAGCCACCTTGTGTTTTTTTTTAATCTATTTTTACTGCTTTGTGTATAATTTATTCTATCAGATGCCTGGTGCAAGCACAAACATTTCAATATTTTAGCTGCTATATGTGTCAGTTTATTTCAAGCACCATCTGCTAGCACATATGGGACAAGAAATCAGAGATCATCCAAAAATAATCCATGTTTACAGAACATGGCATATCATATATTCTCTCAGTATTCTGTATACCTGCCATGGGAATGATATAAAGATCTCGCTATAAATCTAAACAGATTAGCAACAACACAAATTTGGAAAGCGCAAGGCCCAAGCCATATTATAATCATGACACCACTCAAAAATGCAAGATAAAAATTTGACCCTTCATCTTCTTCCAAACAACGCATTATTAATAGATTTTGTGAATCTACTTATTACTCCTTTGTATATAATATGAAGGGTGAAATATCTTCCACGATCAGCAATATAAATTATTTTAGTGCTATATAAGGTTCACCATAAGATGAACCTGCAAAGGAGGATCTTACAAATAGCAATACTTACAAGAGATCATCCTTAACACCAGCTTTATTTCTTTCAGCAGCACAAAAATCTGTATTCAAAATGATTTTCTACTTTAGGGATCATGATGATGATGTGTCAGTTGCAGAAGCTTGCAAAAAGCTTAATGAAGTCACCGGATTCAAAGGAATGGGCAGGTAAGGCTAAGGGTGCATTAGAGTGATGTGAAGAATAAGGCGAATATGCAGGTTCTCAGGGTATAGCTTTAAATGTCACTAACCAAAGCTCTCAACCTGCTATAGGATTAACAATTAAACTCACCTGCTCTAAAACAACAAATTTCATGAAATTTATTAAAAGATCCAAACTGAAAAAACACAAAATGGGAACGTTGAGAAAATCACAACTTTTCGTATTGTTGCACAAAAGCAAACATCGAAAAAAACAGAAAAACGATGAAAGAAAGATCTTCCAGTTGTAAAAAGGACATCTGCCATTAACTTCTCTGTGATTTTGACAGGTTTCAGCTGAAGTATTTTCGTATCCGGAATTGTCGCAGTTTTGTTGCATAATAAATTGCCATTTTTTCCCCTCTACTTTTTTAGATTTTTGGCGTCTAAAAGTCTGACCGGAAAAGTTGAGGTTTAATAAATTGGCCACAAACATTTTTAAACCACGGGGGCCTAAGATTCTCTAATTATTGTGCTAGTTTGTTGTAGTATGACTTCAGCTTGATTCAAATGACATTATACTCCTGGTTTGTGTGAGTGCTAGAAACAATATAATTTTGAGTCCATAATTCCTTCTATTGCATATTGCAAAGACACAATGCAAAGACTTTGACAGCTGCTATAATCTCTTATTATGAGAACCAGCACATGTTTTTTGTTGCTCATTTTTATTCAAGATGTTGACACACAAAGATAATATTGTTTCAGTACATGACCTTGAAGCATAGGACAGTGGCTTGTAACAAATGTAAGCAAGCCTTTTTATTCTGTAGGAATTGTTCGCTCACAATGGCTTCTTTTACAGATAGTTCAGGGAAATGGATTCTGATTTATCAGCTAATGGGTTGTTTTAGCACTGCTGATCCTGTTTAAAACTGAATGCCATTTAGAAAAAAAATGTTAAAGGGAAAATGAAAAGCCCTCATGTTGCTTCAATGGTGAGATTTTTGTTCACGGTGGGCAGTAATAGCAGCACCGGAAAACACTTCATCCATTCCCCCATGAAATTATGGTTTCTAGCAGCATTAACAGATTCTCTTTACAAAGCACTTGAAGCAGAACATGACAGAGTTCGGCAACATGAGCTCAAGATGAGATACACTCCTGGAAATGTTTTGGACATAAATGTGAGAGGTCATTATGTGGAATTAGGAGATTTCTTGGAAACAAACCTATATAGGTATGGGCTGTAATATATTTGAAGGGCTTCATAGGTTTAACAGTATGAAAAACATCAATTGTTATATCTATATGTGTACAGTATTTATATTTTTTGTTATTTTTTAATATAAAACTGCTAACTGCACTGGTTTCTTTTTACAGGTACTTCAAGCAGATAGTCAAATCAGCAAGATCAAATGGTACTGCAGCGTCTGCTGAAGACAATGCAGATGATTTCTTAGGATGCCTTGACATCTCCATAAATGTAGGTAAACGGGCATTTTTACTAGTTCTATTTCAGTGAATATGAATATGATGAACTGGCTGCCTTGTAACTCCCTTTACTGGATTAGTTATGACCTATAATGATTATTATATTATATCATTGTCCCAGCTGGAACATTGTCTAGAACAATAAGAGACTAATAAGTGACAAGAGTGAGAAGACATGCAAACTGACTCTAGAGCAAGAGGAAAAGTGTGCCATGAGGGGGAAAATATTTTATTTCATTCACTGATAGGAATTTAACAGTGGAAATGTGTAACAGTTCCCCTTCAAACTCTAGGGAGGAATTTAATTTACTAGGCATTAATGTTTGCAGTTACAACCATAATTGTAATTTCAGTAGTGCTTAAATGGCTTTTTCTAACATATGGGGGAAGGTAATATTGGTCGCTAAAACAAAAATCGAAAATGCGAATAAATGTTTGCAAAGTGAAAAATGTTGCTTTTGCAAACACTTTGCCCCTCAGTAGGTTAGTGATTACAAATTTTATAGTTTACAATAGTGCTCAGCGTAATAAAACTTCTTAATGAAAAAGATGTTATGTTTGCTCCAAAAGTTTACACCACCTTCAAGCAGATGTTAAAGGTTGACAATGCGCACATTGCAACATGCACATTTTTATTTGCAAATTAGTTCTCTTTGCAACTTTTATTACATTTTCCCCATTGTAATAAATTTGCCCTTTCTATTAGCCTTTTTTGAGGCTACTCAAGTCCAAGTCCCTTTTTTCCTATAAGCACCCACAGCTTCTTTTGGAAGAGCGCTCATCTGATGCCAGGCCTTAAGGCATGGAATTCCAAGAGCAACCACAAAAGAAGGTGAGGGTAGAGTAGAAAGTAGCTACAGTTGGCTGGTGTAGGTATAGGCTATATCAAGAAAAGTAAAGGACAAAGTACGAGCAAGGAATTACCAAACAGAGTAGGAGTAAAGAGTAACAGTACCTGAACAGGTCAGGAAGAAGACTAATACCATAACAGTACATCAAGAAAGCAAAACTGCAACAATCTGGGAAGAAGCAGTACCAAGAATGGTCAAGACCAAGACTTAAATGGGCAGAAACATACTGAATACTAAGCCTCTAGAGTCAAATATCAAGTGCATCTCAAGCACAGACCAGGCAACACGCCAGTTAAAAAAGCAGTAATTTATTGCATCAAGCTGTTAGACAACCAAGCCTGACGTGTTTTGGAGCAGCTCCGTTAATCATAGGCTAATACACCAATGACCAAGAATAAGGTGCCAAAACCACAAGTAAATACTAGACTAGACTTCTACACATTTAGAAACTGAAAAGATCAGGTACAGAAAACTTACAACAGGCATTCTATTGATATTGCACCAAATTTTCACATTTTTTTCAAATTCTAATCAAATTTGGACTATTCCCTAGTCGAAGTACACAAAAATTAGCTTGAAATTCAAATTTTTTAAATCCGAATTTTCAGTTCGACCTTCGATAAATCTGCTCGTAAATGTGTAGCCTCACAGAGCACACATCTGAATGCTGGAAAGTGACAGAAGAAGAAGGCAAAAAGTTAAATAAATAAATAAATGAAGACGAATTGAAACTTTGCTTAGAATTGGCCATTCTACAATGCACTAAAAGTATACTTAAAAGTGAACCACCCTTTAAGGTTATCACTCATGGCCATCTACCAATTGACACTACTAAACAGATCACTAAATGACTTGACTTGAAATTTTTCAATGCATTCTAGAAGAATATGCAAGAGATGGCAAAAAGATAGATGGCTATAGCCAAGGGCGTAAGATATGAGCAATGAATGGGCCTTAAACTAAAGGAAACGTTTCACTGCAATGGGTGTAAACTGATAGTATCACAACTTTAAACTGTCACATGGTGGGTGAGTTCAGCAAGTTCCTCTTGCATTTACACCTCGATAGCTACGATGCCATAGAGATGCTAATAGGTTCAATGAAAGCTTTTGAATCTGGGAGCAGGGTCGTACTAGACCGACGAGACACAGGAACCTGGTGGGTCCCTGACCCATGACCCCCTTCCGGATATAACAGATGCTCCCCATCCCCAGTCATGGCAAGGAAAAAGTAAAATGGGCTTGGACGAGCAGACGCACCTGGGAGGGGTCAGGTATGGCTGGTGCTAGTGTCTGGAGGTTTTGACTGGGGTGGAGGGCCTTGAGGTGGCAACCTCGGTGGCTCCATTCACCCCAGTACAATTCTGTCTGGCTATAAAGGCTAACAATAATGGGTGGTTCATATACACATACACATCTCTTTTTTCCCTCTTTGTCTGATTTAGTAATACAGTATGAAATCTGGATGTTATGTCTAATTAACCATAGTGCAGCATTTTCCCACAGAATTGCAAAGTAATTCAAGGTGCACACCAAAGGGATGAATTAAGATTGCACTTAAAACCATCCAACGTTTTTCATAATTTCAAAAGCCCATTTGGGTGAAATAACAGAAGATTGCAGAGATTTTTCTAGCACGAAACCCTGTGCGATTAGTAAGATCACATGGGGTTTTCTTAACGACTCCTCAAGCAGTCTTAAATCAGATAAAGTGGCAGCTTTATCAAAGTGTCAGATTAGAGCTCACCGCTGTAAAACACACCCACTTTCTATTCATGCCTATGAGATTTTTATACACATATTTATCGACAAATAGGCCTCATAAAATCGTATAGGTTTGAATAGAAAGTGGGTGTGTTTTTGGTGGTGAGCTCTAATCTAACATTTTGATAAAGTTGCCCCTAAGTGTGTTCCTGCATTTATGTTAGAATATCATCATTTCTGGGGTGTGGCGTTAAAAAACACCATTACTGTCCGATTCACTTGGCATGTCAGTTGTGACTATTGATGCAATCGGCTATGGGAACTTTGGATATTACTGCCAGGTCCAGGCTGATGGTCCACTTGAATCAATTCATGTAATTCCTCAGAGCAGGCCAAAGGGTCATATGGTAGTCACCACAGGTTGCAAAGCTGCATGTATGAACACAAGTGGCTTTCTAAATAGAATCAATTTCGCATCAATTTTAAATAATTTGCTCATGCAATTAGTACATGAGCCTTCACTTTTTCCCTCTGTATGTCACTAACATTTTTTTTCCTACAGCATTCTATATCAACAAAATCAAATATATAATAAAAAAGTAAATTAATTAAGTAGAAATTCAAGGGTTACACTTCTAATTCAGAGTGCATGTTTTTTTCCCACATGTACCCACAGCAGAAAAATCCCTATGGCTTCCATTGGCTAAAAAGCTGCTAGGTCAGAGGTTAAGCTCTTCTCTTTGTGCAATTGTAAAGGGATTCAGTGGTTGTTCTATTTCTATTGCACCTCCCTGTTCACTATAAACATGGCATGTAATGGATTATTTTATTGATTATAGGAGATTCCAGTCGGAGGCTTAGATAAATGGTTCAAGTTAGAGCCACGAACAAGCTCTTCCCGAGTTCAAGGAGATTGTCACCTTATAATCAAGCTAATTACAAATCAGGTAAGTGCACTGAAATATAAGTAGCATCTGTTGCAGTATCATGTACATTATACAGCCTTCCTTTATATGGAGGAGTTTCTCTAATTAATTGCTTTACATTCTGCTAAACAATGTTCTTTTCTGTATATATTAATATTATTATTAACATGTATTTATATAGCGCCAACATATTGCGTAGCACTGTATGTAACAATATTGTTACCTTATGGCGTATCTGACAGACCACCGCTGCTCACTATTGTTATTAGAATGTGTGGTTTACAAACATCATTGCCAGACATATGTGCCTTTTATGTATTATGCATTCTTCTCAGGGTTAACAAATTGAAATCCTGGAGTGGGGGGTGCCACTCTCTTTTTGCAGGGTTCGGAAAAGCCCTGGGGAATCATGTTTTCCTATATTGAAATGACATGGATTAGAGCAGGGGTCCCCAACCTTTTTTACCTGTGAAATGTAAAAAAAGTTATGCATAAGTTCCTGGATGTGCCAAATGTGTGCAGTAATTGGCTATTTGGTAGCCCCCTATACAGAATTGCACCCTACAAGATTCTCAGTTTGGCAGTACACCTGGTTTATATGCAACCAAAACTTGCCGCCAAGCCAAGAATTCAAAAATAAGCAACTGCTTTGAGGCCACTGAGAGCAACATCCAAGGGGTTGATGAGCAACGTGTTGCTCGCGGGCCACTGGTTGGGGATCACTGTATTAGAGCCTATTTAGACGTTTAAAGCAAAAACAGAGCAGATTGATAAATAATCAAGAAATCAGGTTTAGGTATGTCAATGTAGCACACCTGTGGGTGGGCCTGAGAAGTGTGTGAGTAGTGTGACTGAATGACAGTGTACTCCGGATACCCTTAAGCTGTGGGCAACTCCTAGCAGTGTGTAGTGGCTCCTTAAAGCACCTTACCCTGGGTGTCTCCTGATGCACAGATCAATCAGGCTGAAAGTAACTGCAGTCCAGAGTGATTGCTTCAAACAAATAACTTCTTTATTAGACAATGGCAGATGATATGGCTCATAGCAGTCAGTATTCAGATAGTATTGCTCTCCAAATTCATTTTTTTATTTTGTTGAGACCATTTACCAAATCAAGAGTGGGACGATAAAGGAGGTCATTATAAAAGGAGAGCCCAGTATACTGTCCCAGGTAGCTGTGGCATAGCCCTTAAACATGGGACCTGGGCGACATAGTGATAATTATAGTGACAGACATCATTAGCTGAACCTTGACAAAGAATGCAAGAACAGATCACAATTCAATTATATATTTTTGAGTCCAATGTAGTAGGCTTACTAAATGAACCCACCACTGCCATTGTTCGGGGGGAAAGTGGGGACAGGTGGGAGTAAAAGTTTACTTTAGGATTTTCTACCCAGAAGCTAACAATTGAGCTTCTGAACATAGTAGCATCAATGGTACAGGGGACCCATTCGTATGACTGGCTTCCCACCAGCTATACTTAGGGGCCGATTCACTAACTTCAAGTGAAGGATTCGAAGTAAAAAAAACTTTGAATTTCGAAGTGTTTTATGGGCTACTTCGACCATCGAATGGGCTACTTCAACCTTCGACTACGACTTTGAATCGAAGGATTCGAACTAAAAATCGTTTGACTATTCAACCATTCGATAGTCGAAGTACTGTCTCTTTAAGAAAAAACTTCGACCCCCTAGTTCGCCATCTAAAAGCTACCGAACTCAATGTTAGCCTATGGGGAAGGTCCCCATAGGCTTTCCTACGTTTTTTTGATCGAAGGATATTCCTTCGGTCGTTGGATTAAAATCCTTCGAATCGTTCGATCCAAGGATTATTCCTTCGATCGTTCGATCGCACTATTTGCGCTAAAATCCTTCGACTTAGATATTCGAAGTCGAAGGATTTTAATTCCCAGTCGAATATCGAGGTTTAATTAACCCTCGATATTCGACCCTTTGTGAATCGGCCCCTAAATGTATGAATGGGTATCCCATCAAACATTATTCTTAATTTTCAGAAGAGATATTCTTGGGAAGATTTAAGCACATTTCATAATTTGGTTTAAACACTGCATTTATATAAGAAAATCAAACCAAGCTCAAACACACTTACTATAATTGGAAACCTTAGGTCGGCTCATAATGTTCATGTTGGAATAACTGAATAGTTTTAGCGGAAAATAATCTGTCTCCCACTGAGAAGCAATTTGTCACAAGATTGACAAGACAATGGTGCCCTTCAAACATCGCTCTCGCACTAAGAATCTCCAGAGAGCAGTTAAACGTCTCATTAAACTTTGGAGTGTTTTAAATAGAGATGGGGTGCATGACTGTGTTGGGTGGGTATTTGCAATGGAACCACATCATGTAATGAAATATAGTGCACATACCAACATACCTCATTAACTAACTGCAGTTGGTGCCCTGTACAAAGGCAGAACATTATATAATATTGGGGTATGTCAGGGTGGAAAAAAAGACTAGGTAGAGGTCAGCCAGGATTAGAAAATGTAATACCCTTCACCCTAAGTACCAAAGAGTTCCTTAAAGTTGTGCAATGCAATGGACCTGGCTTCACTATGGATACTTTCAAAATTGGTGATGGGGACAATTTTGAGGTGCTGGCGAGGTATCATTTTCCATGTTATCTCCTTAAATTTAGCAGCACACTGGTGTGTCATGTGCATAGCTGTGTTTCCTGTAGAAATACATTTTGACCTTCATATACTCTAACATCAGAAATGAATATTGTAGGTATGAAATTATTTCCACCATATGCTAAAAAAAAACTAAGCCTTTTTCTATCACATTGTCGTTAATGAGGATTATTTCTGACAGTGGTTTGAGGAACTGGAGGGTATCTTTCTTTCCTAATTAATTCATAAATATTAATGAGCTTATTTAACGGTTCTTGTCAAAGATAACTCCTTTTCTTGCATTCTGAGCACATGCATAGACTTGAGTAATGTGCAACTTGGGGCAAAGTCTGCCCTGTGCAGTTAAGCATAGCAACCAGCCTGACATTCGTTTTGATTGGTCTAGCGCCGATAGAACGTTGATTGCAATCCCCTGATTAGGAATTGTGGGTAAATGAGAAAGAGCAAAGGCAGAGATCCCCTGAGGAAGAGGATACACAAAATATGCAATGGGTGACATGCAAAGGGCTCCACTTGCCCCAGTGCTATGATTTGTTAACCAGTTTCGTACCTATACACAGGTATGTTATCTGGGGAGGATTTATCCTGCCTGGTGCCCTACATATCTCTATTGTCCTGACTCCCCTTGCTCTTAATGTTGTTACATTTGATGCTACATATATTTTGTCAAGCTTACTGATTTTTTATTGGGATAATTGTCCGCTTGGTATGGGAATGGAATCCCTTATCCCAAAATCCTTTATCCAGAAAGCTCAAAATTACAGGAAGGCCAGCTCATTTTCAGCAAATACAGTAATTCTAATTTCTTAAAAAGTAATTCTTAAATCATTGTAAAAATATAACAATACTTTGTTCTTGATCCTACCTAAGCTGCAAGAATCGATATTGGTGGCAACACAGTCCTATTTGGTTTATTTTATGTATAAATCATTTTTAGTAGACCTAAAGTATGGAAATCCAAATTACAGAAAGGTCCCTTATCCAGAAACCCCCAGGTCTGCCTATTATGGATAACAGGTCCCATATCTGTACTATGATAAGGTAATTTTATCCAACAAATTAATTTATGTTTACTATCTACTATTTTCTGACTTGCCATAGCCTGGCAATAACTATATTTACATTTGTTTGCCATTTATTGTATTTTTGAATCTGTGTATAGGGTTGTCATCCTACTGCCAGTTACCAGCCTAACTGGTAAAACACCAGCATAGGCTGTGGCTGGAATTACAAATTATATACTTGCTGCTAAATTTGTAATACTCTCTCATTCTCTCTAATTCCAGCTCCAACTTACCCTTTCTCTGCTTTAGACCGTCCAGAATCTTCCCCCTAGTCCCATAGAGTTTTAGACAGCTAAGTGGGTCCTTAGCTTTGAAGCTATTTCCTGGGTGAAAGCATTTTCCTAGCAGTTATATAACTGGCCAGGAGAGGTCACATTTCTGTTCTATAAAAAAATGGAATCAAATATGTGATCTCCCTCTTTCTTTAGATTCCACCTTCCTGGAAGATGGAGGCAGGTTATGGCCTGGGCAGAGGCAGGCCCAGTAGGTGTAGATAGTTGAGGTTAGTTCTGTAATAGCTTACTCCAGGAGTGGGAGATAAGTTTAGGTTAGCTAGTGAGAAGCCTGAAGCTCCACCAAGGAGAATTAGTAGAATTAGAGTCCTGGCTGTAGGGAGTAGTCCTGGGAGTAGGGACTCAAGTGTTCAAGTGAACTACCGTAGCTTGCCTAGGTTCAACTTGAAGGGCCTGATACATGGGATTGGACTCTTCCAAGCTGACCAAATGCACTGTTCAATTATTAACCCCAATGGGTCAAATACTGGCTGTGTTCCTTGTACATGAGTAATTGCTGAGTATATGTACTGTGTTTTATCCTTCTGCAGGCTGTGCTATTTTTTGTGAGTAGAGGATAATTATGGTTATTTTTTATTTTCATGACATTTCATCTTTGTGCAGGGGCAAACAATGTCCCAACAGGAAAGAAAGTGATTTTCACACACATCTAACCAACTGTTTGCCTTAGGCCAATGTTATATTGGATGCCTTTGGTTCCATCATATGACTTTACACCAGTCGCTTCTGCAGGGAACCCTCTGGTTGTTTAGTGAGACACTTTGTATTAACTACATCAATTAGGGTATATACAAGTGCCATCTATCCAGATATACCTTCTTGTATGTGTTGCGGTGGACATCTGCTTGTTGGGCCTTGGTTCTCAAGGGAATATAGCACAATTATTGCATCCTTCTGCAGCTTTCATTTACTCCTGGGAATTCACATTAGCCTGATGAAATCAAGTGTAAAATGTTATACATCACAAGATAATTGGGACAAGTTCTACCCATGTCTATAAACACAGATAGCAAATTTGACAGAATTGTATATAAAAAAAATTACCTTACAGTATCACATATGATTTTGTCCTTTTTGGAATACACCAAAGGAAATGCGGCAACTAAAAGAAGATCTGCTTTTCTTTCAGACTCGTGTGAGAAACTAAGGTTGGGGTCTCTGGTGTAGCAGGGTCTCCTTCAATAGAGTCATTTTAAAATGGCCAACTTGTGGTAATTAATTGTACAACCTACTTTAGGCAATGTTTCTGCAGCTGCCTTTAGATAAACCTATTTCTATAATCATTGAGCTAAATGAGCACTTGAGAGAAAACTAAGTTTAGGTGGGGGCCAAGGCTGGTTTAATATCCTGCACCTGGAGAAAATATTGCTCCTCATTACAAGGCTGAGGGGATTTCTGGCTGGTCCTCTGCCCTCCCAGCATCTCCGAATTCCTCTGCTTCTGACATGGGAGACATTGCTGATAAAAGGCAAAGCTGGAGCTTTTGTGTTGAAAAGAAACTGTTCCTTATGTCAGTGGAAATTATTCTCTAGAAACCTCTGCACTCAACAGGAACCTATTACTGTTTTCTTGAAAGGTTTCCTGGACTGGGTCTTTGGCTAATTAGGGCTTTAAAAAGTGACAGCAAACTGTATGAACACTAAGGCGCTGATATAGATCAGACTGACGATTGCTGAAGGATTTACAGCAGTGCCATCAATTTTGTTATTTAGTAAAACTTGTCAGAATAATTATCCTTATGCTGGGGAAAATGTTTACCAAATCGACACATTTATGGAAGCTGATACCTGAGTCCGTTCAACATAAAGGGGCATGTTTACAAAAGGGTGACAACATCTTATGGCTAATTTAAATTTTTTGGGGCGATTTTACTCCAAATTATCATAGGGGGTGAAAAGATTTGACAATTATTTTTTTTGTGCTGGAACTATTCAAATGGAACCACTGGTATGGGATACATTATCCAAAAACCCATTATCCAGAAAGTTCCGAATTACAAAAAGGCCCACTCCCATAGACTCCATTATAATGAAATAATCCAAATTTTTAAAAAGTGTTTCCTTTTTCTCTGTAATAATAAAACAATATCTTGTACTAAGATATAATTAATCCTCATTGGAAATTACGGAAAGATCTGTTATCCGGAAAATCCCAGGTCCAGAGAATTCTGGATAACAGGTTCCATACCTGTATTTAAATCCAAATCCCCTTGTGATTTGCTGATGGTTTTTGTTAAATTATCACTGTACTGTAAGTTCTCAAAGATAAAACTATCAAATAAGAACAAAGCTGTCTATAAATCAATCCAAGCAGCACCATCTGTTCTGTGCCCAGCCCTGCAGGATAGCTGGAAACTGTAATTTAAACACCCAAAAAAAAATGACTGAGTGGTCCCCTGAGCACTTTTTCAATTTACATTTATTTTCTGTTTTTAGTGATTTCTGAGATATTAGCAGGTTAATACAGTTTTAGGCCGAAATAGTAAGCTTTCAGCTCTACAGCTGCCTTTGAGTATCAAGAACCAGTTAAACTTAGGTTTCCTTAATCTCATCTGAGCAAAATGCCTGGGATTAGCAGTCCAAAAATTCAAATATATCGGAAATGGCTAAAAATAGAAAATTGGTATAAATTGCAAAAGTGTTCAGGGGATCAATTATTTTTGGGAGTAACATCCCCTTTGCAGTTTGGAAAGCGATACCGTATGTATATATACGTGATACCTTATATAAATAAAGTGCCTCAGGCTCCGGGGGCCCGCCATGAAAAAAACCCCCAACCCTGCCTGTAACTAAGAGTTAAATTTTATCTGATTTTACCTGTGCACTACATATAAACAGTATATATACACATCTGAAAACAAATCACATACACGTGAATGCTCATTGGATCATTACCCTCGGAAGAGTGAATCTCAGCTGTAACTCAATTTACTGAGTATTAAAACAAATAGCATGGCATATTACATCTGAATTGACAAATGTGTTTCAGAGGGACACCGTTTTAAGCAAGAAGGCATCTGGCTCGGTGATTCATGAAATGCTGCTGAACCAGCTGCTCCAATACGAGCACAAGCAAACAGAGGTAAACACAATGCCGTTCATCTTAATCATCAATCCTGAGTCGAGAAGCTTGGAAAGTAAGTGGCCGGTGTTTTATGTGGGATCCGAAACTCCCGATTCTCCAGATGCTATAAACAACACATTCACAACAAATCCCTGCTTCATTTGATTGAGGATATATGAACAATCAGTATATTGCAGCATGCATAATAATACGGTGGGCCCTGGGTTACAAACATCCGACTTACATACAACTTATGCTTATAAACGGAGGATATTACAGTAATGTACTGTGGTTTGCTTGGCCTTTATTAGCATTTAGTTTTAATAACCCGTCCCAACCCCCACTGGTGTGTGTTATCCACTGAGGGGCACAGAAAGGTAAAAATAAATACTGCGTTAAGACAAACATCTGTCTAAGTTGAATTTAATAAGTAAATGTATATGTTTCAACTTATATACAAATTCAACTTAAGAACAAATCTACAGACCCTATCTCGTACGTAACCTGGGGACATCCTGTAATATGCTTTAGTCATAGGTCCCCTACAAAATGAAGGTCATGATAGAATCTTGCTCTTGCCAGCCATTGCGGATAAGGACTCTGACTCTTTGAGCCCAGGGCAAAAAAATATGGGAATCTGCCAATGTTCTTAACAACTGTCACCCACCTTCCCAGTGTTTGAATAGGACAGATGCCAAAAAATAGAATAAGAATAGTTAACAAAGGACTAAATACAAATGCCATTAATTCCCATGCAACTCCTTCTACTTTACTACAGGGGGTTTCCTGAGCTTCTATTTTGTTTTGGGACATTACATCACAATTACACACTATTTATTCATGTTTGTCACATGCACATGTTTTTAACATGTTGTCTTTTGCATTTATTTTATAGGAGGTAAACCTCAGAAAAAGACTTTCCTGTTGCACATGCCAGCTCTCCAGAGTTGGCCCAATTACAGATGCTAGCGAATTCTCCAAAGCTATATCAATCATTTCACTGTTATCTAACATAGGGGCATATTTACTAACATTGGGGATACATATCTGGAGAGATTTCTGGAGATGTTGAAGGTTGAAGTTGAAGTTAAAGCATTGGTTATCTACCAATACCTCTCTATGGGGCATGTTTACTGACATTGGAGATACATATCTGGAGAGATTTCTGGAGATGTTGCCCATGGCAACCAATCACCAGTTAGATTTAAACAGCCAACTATAAGTTACAAAACAAAGATCTGATTGGTTGCTTTGGGTAACATCTCCAGAAATGTCTCCAGATATGTACAGTATCTCCAATGTTAGTAAACATGCCCAATAGAGAAATCAGGTATTGGTAGATAACCAATGTTTCAACTTCAACCTGCCATTTGTACACTTGCAGGGTAATGTAATAAAAGGTGCAAAATATGACAAGGTTTAGCAACCCATAAAAATAAAAATAAGTCAGCCGGTAATATTTACTCCTCGACAAACATTTTAATTGGCTGCTGTGGACTGCTAGACCACTAGCAAATTCTCTTTTATTCCATGACCCCATAAGTTCCGTGTTCTTTTGTCCAGTAGAAATCGCTTGTTTCTCTATAAAAAACTAGTTGGCAGGATTCCCTTAGGTAAATCTCTTCCATCTGCAATTAGTATGGGCTGACTACTTTGGAGAACTTATGGTTGTAATGGGAAAGTTTTTTTTTAATCCCCATTAAAGGTCTAGTAAATATTTCCAAGGAATACAAATACTTTAATATGTTTATGTTTCTGAAGACACACAAACATTTTTTGTGTGTCTTGAGAAAGGTCTCACGAAGAGACCGAAACGTTGACAAATAAATTTGGATTTTGCCACATAGGAACCTATTTATGTAAATATGTCAGAAACCACATAATTGTTGGAGCTGCTTAAATCAAATATCCTTTCCAGATTGTGCTCATGCCTGTTTACTTTTGAGCGTTTCCAATACAAAGAAATGGGAGTCACGGAGTCAATCACAGGTGATTTTCAGCGGGCTGCAATGCCCTGGCTCAAAGGTGCCCCGTGTGTTAAAGTTGACTTTATATTTAATTGTTTATGAAGCCCTTTCCGTTTTTGGTGTTATGGGTCTTGAACTACAAACCTAATCAGTCAAAACGTGTCTGCTTACACTTAATAGCACTGATATATGGTTTTTATATTGTAGGTTGAAAGCTGGAACTGGAAGGGGGAGCTAAGCAAGCATGCATTTACCATTCTGTCCCACCACAGCATGCAAACTGATCTCTCCAGCCTACAACAGGCCGTCATGTAAGTACTTCTTCTACAGCAACAAACGCTACACTCATGTAGAGCACACATCTACTGTATTTACCATGCAAACAGGAAACATTAACTGTGCAATGAAAAATAGTCGACTATAGGTAGAGGCGTTTAATCGGACTGATCCGAGGAGCTCATTCCGTTTTCCAGTCATATCTGATTGTGGATCAGTCAATTGAAGTGCTTTATTAAATACACAGTCAATTAATGTGCAATCCCTGGCCAGGAATCTTTATTTAAATATATGAAATTGAACAATGAATTCTTGTGCATCCAGACAGTCTAATAAATAAATATTAAATGTAGTACAGGTATGGGACCAGTTATCCAGAATTCTCAGGACCTGGGGTTTTACAGATAATGGATCTTTCAATAATTTGGATCTTCATACCTACTAGAAAATCATGTAAACATTAAATAAATCCAAATAGGCTGGTTTTGCTTCCAATAAATTAATTATATCTTAGTTTGGATCAAGTACAAGGTACTGTTTTATTATTACAGAGAAAAAGGAAATCATTTTTAAAAATTTGGATTATTTGGATAAAATAGAGTCTTGCCATAATTTGGAGCTTTCTGGATAATGGGTTTCTGGATAACGGGTAGGGATGCACCGAATCCACTATTTGTGATTCAGCCAAATCCACAAATCCTTTGTGAAAGATTCGTCCGAATACCGAAATCCAAATCCTACTTTGCATATGCAAATTAGAGGTGGAAAAGGAACAAGTGGTAAAATAATGTTTAACTTCCTTGTTTTGAGATTAAAAATCACGTGATTTCTCTTCCCACACCTAATTTACATATGCAAATTAGGATTTGGATTCGGTTCGTCCACACACAAGGATTCGGCCAAATCCGAATCCTGCTGGAAAAGGCTGGATTCGGTGCATCCCTAATAACGGATCCCATACCCGTATGACATGTTTTGGGTGGCATAAATGGCTTGTTATAAAGCATTTCCTGAATTGTGTTTCTCTAAATAGTAGAAATGATCTTTCCACTTAGCTGAACATCTAAAAAAAATTGCTGGAATTTTACTTAAAGTATTACTTAAACCACAAGGCCTGTTCTTTGTTAATTAATTAATGTATTCCTTAAATTCACCACATGTACCGCACCATATTACTACAGGCATGGGACCTGTTACCCAGAATGCTCAGGACCTGGGATTTTCTAGATAATGTCCCTTTCCGTAATTTGGATATTTGTACTTTAGGTCTACTAGAAAATCATGTAAACATTAAATAAACTGGTTTTGTTTCCAATAGGATTAATTATTTCTTAGTTTGGATCAAGTACTAAGTACTGTTTTTTTATTACAGAGAAAAAGGAAATTTTTAAAAATGTGGATTATTAGATTATAATGGAGTCTATGGAAGACAGGTTTTTTGTAATTCAGAGCTTTTTGGATAATGGGTTTCCAGATAAAGTATCAATAAAGAGACAATAATGACCTCAATCATTATAAATAAATTGTTCCTCCCACCAACTTATGTAAAGGTTTCTGTTACATGGGGTAAATTTAGCTGCCATGGCCGTGCCTCTCTTTTGGAGGTAGAAATTATTCTACAGAAAGTAATTGTGCTTCAGAAGGAACTCAATAGCTTTTAAAGGGGTTGTTCACCTCTGAATTAACTTTTAGTATGATTTAGAGAATGATACAGGTATGGGATCCATTATTAAGAAAATTGCAAAAAAGAAAAACTTACACTCGCACACCCTGGCCGTCCAAACTCAAACGACTCCCAGGTGCTCGATGTTAGAGGGATTGGGCAACCTCAAAAACAGCGTAGACACAGAACACACCGGCACAACATGGGTAATTCTAGCAGGTATAACCTTGCTCGTTTATTGCGGATGCAACGTTTCGGGGCGTGACCTGCGTGACTTGCTTGAGAAAGGGGTCACGCCCCGAAACATTGCATCCGCAATAAACGAGCAAGGTTATACCTGCTAGAATTACCCGTGTTGTGCCGGTGTGTTCTGTGTCTATCCATTATTAAGAACCCATTATCCAAAATGCTCAGAATTACTGAAAGGCCATCTCTCAGGGAATCCGTTTTATCCAAATAATCCAAATTTTATAAACGTATTTTCTTTAATCCTTGTTGGGTCAGTTACCCCCATCTGAAAGCTGGAAAGAATCAGAAGAAGCAGGCAAATAATTAAAAAACTATAAAGAGGGCAATTGAAAAGTTGCTTAGAATTAGATACTCTATAACATACTAAAAGTTAACTTAAAGGAGAACCACCCCTTTAATAAAAATGACTGAAGTTGGCTGACATACCTTCTACAGTATAGTATTTTAGGTGATATTCTTTGGCTCTTAAAGGAGAAGGAAAGACTTCGTGAACTTGGGGGTGCCACATGTTAGGCACTTGTATTTACTTACCTGAAACCCCAGGCTGGTGCTCCTATCAGCAGAAAACTGCACTGGCTCGGGGTTATAACAGTGAGCCCCACTGAGCGATCCTATACCAGCTTCTTCTTTCTTCAAATTTACCGGGGCAGACACATGCGCAGTTGAACAAAATAGCCGAATTTTTAGTTAAAGTTCGGCTTTTCGTTCTACTGCACATGCGCAGCCGCACAAAAAAGGAGGAAGCTGGAAGAGAAGCGCACCGTGGTGCACACTGGTATAACCCCAGGCTGGTGCAGTTTTCTGCTGATAGGAGTACCGGCCCAGGGTTTCAGGTACACAAAGCCTTTCCTTCTCCTTTAAAACATAATTACGAGAGATACTGTATAGGGATACCACATCCAAAGAGGTCCAGCTGTATTTGTTCCACTGCTAAATTAGCTTTTAGAACATGTTGTCTGTCCATGATGTAACTGAGTAACTGCAAAAACAGCGCTTGTAAATCCACTAGTTGTGTTAAATGATCCAGATGCCAGAAATGATTGGAGAGCCTATAGGAGGGTGGCTTCCCTGTGTACTTGTCTGTTTTCAAAATATTGAATAATCTACAATGTCAAATGATTTTGACATTTGGGGGCACATTTATCAAGGGTCGAATTTCGAAGTTAAAAACTTCGAAATTCAACCATCGAATTGGCCAAATTCGTTAGTCGAACTTTTCTTTTTGAATTTTTTTGGTCGTTTTTGGTCTAATTAAAATTGTTCGATCAATTGTAGAAATTGCTCGAATAGAACAATTTAATCGATCGATTTAACTATTTTCAAAAAAAAATCTTCGACTTTTTATTAAACTTAGCCAAATTTTGGCTATAGGTTCTATGAGGTCCCCATAGGTTAACATAGCAATTCGGCAGGTTTAAGGTGGCGAAGTGTTGAAGTTGAAGTACTTTGATTTTCGAATGGTCGAATATTCAAAGTATTTTCAATTCTAATCGAAGTCGAATCTGGCCTAGTCGATGGTCGAAGTACCCAAAAAATACTTCAAAAATTCAAAGTTTTTTAATTCGAAAATTCACTTCGACCCTTAGTAAAGTGCCCCTTGAAGTGTAGGGTTGAAACTGAATAGTGCATATTATTCTATATCTGAAAGTTGGCACAATACTTCGTTAGTATAGCCCTCATATTTCAGAACTACTACCCTGCCCACCTAATCAGATGGTGTTATTTGTAAAGTGCTATAGAATATGTTGGCACTTCCCAGCTAGGGATGCCATGAGCCAGTATTTTACCACTCTGGCCAGTAAAAATGAATGATGCCAATGTTATTACCAGGGCAGAAAGATTAAAAAGATTGTAAGATATATTTTCCATAACAGTTGCTACTCCCAGTGGAACTCAAGATCTAAGGTTCACAAGCACATACTAGAGTTGGGTTTCATGAGAAGCCAATTACTTTGCTGGCTTTTCTTAAGATAGTCATACTTAGACCAATAAAAGATGTGATTTGGCCCATCCAGAACATGCTGGCAATTTATTGGTTTAACTGAAAGAACTTACATGTCCGTGCTCAAGACTCTCCCTTCTTGGCGGGAGTGTTTTGACTCATGCTGTCACTTAAATAACTGGTTTCCACTCCAGCTGAATTCATATTCCAATCAGCAAAACAAAAAGGTTGAAGAAGTGTCTAAAGCCACAAGTTAAAATATTAAAAAAACTTTATTACCAAGCTTTCATTAAAACAGCTAACGTATCATTTATGAGACTTGTTACTTACAGATACAATCGCCTGACGCGTTTCATGCCTCATTCTGGAACTTCAGCTGGTGAAGTCTCATAAATGATACCTGTTAACTGTTTTTAATGAAAGCTTGGTAATAAAGGTTTTTTGAATTTTTTAACTCGTGGGATTGAGATACACAAGAAGATACAAGAACACTAGAGTGCAATAGTACACCCTTTAGTGTTCATGCAGAAAGCACTTCTGTCTGGGGTTTGGCAAAGAAAGAATGTGGTATAACAGGGGCGCCCTGTCATTTGGGTAATATACTGTATGGTTGATCAACCATGTTTATATGATTCAGAATATTGTTTTCTTGCTGAGCGCTGTCCACATCCCATGTTTAGGATGATCCCATTGTAACTGTGTCTTTACAGTGGTGTAAATTTCACCGGTTTTACAATAAAAACCATCTGCTCAGATCCATTCTGACAGTTTTGCTGCTGCTAATGTGAGGCTTTAGCATTTTACGTTGACAGAGAATATGTCTTGTTTCTGCATGGATCACCTGCTCTGAACAGCGCCAGTCTATTATAAAAATCTTTGAATGACATCTAAAGTGTGAGCGAAAATGTCAGAAACCATTGATTTCTGCTCTCCAGCACTATTTAATAGAAGGCTGGAGCATCCATCTAATTCTCTTTAGCAGCAAGCATGATACTTATTGCTCAGCACCTGAACGTCTCTTACATCACCCTACTAAACAGAAGATGAATTTTATTCCTTCTCAAACTATTTTGGCTAAATTTTCAGAAATTGCTGGCATTATGAAGTATGGCTTGTTAAGCTTTGTATCACCCTAGAGACCAGGGTGCCACAAATAGCTTCCCTTTCCCAAGAATCCTGGCAGCACGCCATTCTGAAAATTATATTTGCTTCAGTTCACATGAAGATGTCTTGAACATAGCTTTGAGCTTCTCTGCCTGCATACTTGTATTGTATTTATCCTTATTCAATATTCTGATGCCTGAGTAGAGTACTGCATGGACATTTTCCATTGAACAGACTATAAGAAACATTGCATTTGTACATTAATTATGTTGTACTTGGTAAGAATTCAAGATTACCAATAAAGAGAAAATTTCCATTTCGCCTTCCATTCACCAGTCCGAGCAAATATTTGATGCTGTTTAAGTTGTTGTTTGTTGCTAATTTGAGACATGCAGTACCTCTCAGCAGGGCCAGAACTAGGTATTTTTGTATCATAGACAAATATGGCTAGTTCAGCTGCCTATTCGAAGAGCTCCAGCTCTTTCACTTGTCTTTGGCTCCTGAGTTCCAAGGGATGATTCCAGTCATGATTATAAGAGTGCACACCTGCAGCACTACAAGGCCAGTGTACTTCCTTTCTGCTTTGATAAATTGGTGCAGGTTCATGAACACTCCGATAAAAACATCCCTGCCTCAAGTTCACCATTTCTATATTTAACAGGGATGGGCAGGTAGGCGTCCCACCTCTATTCCCCTATCTTGCTCGTCATTCACATCCACATCCACAGGGGAGGCAAGGTGCATAGTGCAGCCACACTCGGATGCTCCCTCAATGAGCACTAAGGGCCGTGCTCTTGAACTATTTCCCCAGTCTTTGTAAATGACCTTCAATGTCTTTCACTAAAGTACTTCTAACTTACTAACCTGCTTCAGTTTGCAAGAGACACAATTCTGGTGCCTATCACCACGTTTTTACCCACTAGGCAGTATTATTTTCCAGAATGAAGACATAATTAGTAGCTTGTGCTACAACTTGCATGTGATTTAGTAAAGCAGACGCTAGTAAGCAACTGTATTAACCACGTGCAAGTTTCATTCATAGTTTGATTGTATCATGTTGGCTGTCATTTCATATATAGCAATGATCTTGGGCTTGGACAAGGTAAACAAATGAATTGTAAGTAAATAAATAAATAGTAACTAAATAAAGTAAATAAAACATTTAGTTAAACTCAGTTGTGTGTGTAGGTGTAACACAAAAATCGAGCCCTGAAAGGAACAAGGCCTTCACTTTGCATCTTGCACCCTATACAATAATGCAGGCAAAACCACAGTTTTTGTCCAGAACACAAGTATACAGGAACCTTTGTGAAGGATCCACATACAGGTATATAGACAATATTTTTTATTTTCCCTTACGTTTAGAAATGAGCTGGTGATGTTGCTTAATACTGTCACTTAGGTGCAGATTTATCAAGGGTTGAATTTCGAAGTAATGGGAGTTAAAAAAAGACCAACAGAAATTTTAAAAAAATTTAATTTTTTGCGGGTGAATAGGCTGTATTCCATCATTCAAATCGAAGTAAGATCGAATTCAATCAAATTTGATTCAAAGTATTTTGAAAAAAAAAAAGTCCACCAATTGACTCCAAATAGGTTCTAGGAGGTCCCCCATAGGCTAAAACAGCAATTCTGCAGGTTTTAGATGGCGAATGTTTGAAGTTTTAATGAGACAGTACATGATGAATTTCAATTTTCGATTTTTTTCCAAATTCTAATCGAATTTGGACTATTCCCTAGTCGAAGTACACAAAAATATCTCGAAATTCGAATATTTTTAGAATTTTCAATTCGACCCTTGATAAATCTGCCCCTTAGTGTAGATAAAGCATAAGCATTTGTTGCTGGAATATCAGAATATTGCTGATTAGTAACATTTAATTTAATTAGGGTAACTTCCAATTTAAAATAATCAATACTATTGGACCCAGAACTGTCCCTCAGTTCTCCATTGTGTTTTATCTAAGCACAAGAAACAATAAACTGAGCAAGAAGTTCAGTCAACTACAGAGCCATCTGTATGTACAAAGCACTGTAGGTGCTAACAGTCGTTTTCATTGAAATGATGATAGTTTAAGAAAATGTCCGAAAGGCTTAGTGACTCAACTTTACAAAAATAGGCATCTACAGTTAAATACATCTTTCTGTGTTTATTAACAGAAAATGGCAAGCATACAGCAAACACCACCAAATCGTGTCTATGGACTATAGTTTTCTACTGGGTCTTCTGAAGCACATAGAAGAGCAATGGGACCCCACCATGTGTCAAAGAGAGCAGGTAAGTTATAAAATCCAGTTCATACCAGCCCACCAAAAGGTGCCACTCACCAATTCACACAGTGCTGTTACTTGTTCCAACAAAAACAAAATCACTGAGATATTTTTTTTTTTTAAACATACGAGTTCTAAATTCTATAATAGGCAATATGCTGACACAAGCAGCTAGCAAGCAGGCAGGGGTGTAACTACAGAGGAAGCGACCCCGCGGCTGCAGGGGGGGGGGGCAGGAGGTCTAAATAATGAGCAATTTCAACATATATTGGTAAAAATAGGACAACCTCTGGTTATGTTTTTTTGCTGTGGGGCCCTGTACCATCTAATTATTTCACTGCAAGCAGGTCTTTCTATACTACACTCTGTGGTTGGATAACTAGACTATAGCAACACCATAGATATATGGACTGTTACAGTGTCTTAGAGAAACACTCCATATTATAGACAAGGGAAATGCCTAATGGCAGTGTCAGTTAACACTGTTTAATATTTTTTACTGCCTTGTCTCTCTCACCATGGGGCAAATTCACTAACTGGTGAAAATTCGCCAGCGCAAGCTTCGCACACATCGCAACACTTCGCCAGGCGCCTGGACAACGCTAATTCACAAAGATCCAAAGTTGCGCACAGGGTACCGAATGCTGGCAAAATTACTCCAGCAAAATTACGCTCAGCAGTTCGAAGTTATGCTAGCTTTGGCTAATTTGCATACGGCGTGTAGTTAAAGTACAATGGCCGTAAATGCTGCAGCAAATACATTACACTACACAAGGCCAGGGAACCTTAATAAAATTATATAAAGTTATTATAATGCCCTACACATGTGCCCACAGTATAGTTTAGGTGCCATATGTTAGCAAATGTAGGGGGGAAGGAAAAAATGTACGATCTTTTTCAGTCTATCACCCTTTGAATAGGAAAAAACGCCAGTGTTTTTTGGGACTTAGAAAAATGTTCAACTTTTTTTTGAGGAACTCCTATCTACTCTATTGCACTTCGCCTGGTCTGAGGTGGCGAAGGCAAGTCTGGTGATAGAGGTAATGGTCAGTAAAATCAAAAACTTAGTGAATTTGCATAATAACGCTCTTTCGCCAGACCGAAAATTCGCCTGGCGTTAGAGTGCGAAGTTGCGCCAGAGTCTATTTCCTTGGCGAAATTACGCCAGCAAATTTATGCCAGTTACTGTTAGTAAATCAGTGAAGTGCCGAAATGACGTCACGCTGGCGAATTTTCGCCAGCGTTAGCCACTTCGCCCTTTAGTAAATTTCTCCCCATGTCCCTTCCACTATGGAACCTCTTCTGCTTTGCCTTCCTGCAGCCACCACCGGAGTTCACATGAATTCTCCATAACCATGCCAACATAATATTAGAGGAAAATATGTATTCCTGATAATTCACATTTGGCCTGGACCGGTGAATGTAAGGACAGAATCCATATCATAACATTGGTGTCAACAGAAACTGAATTAATCCTGTAGCAAATCTTTACTTTATCTCCAATGGGAAAGATTGCCCCCAGCAGTAGATATCCTGTTAGAAAAAAAGCTTACTGTTGAGGCCCTGTTATTGTCTATAAGAAGTTCCTTAAAGGAAAGCTACCGAAGCAGTTTATTGACAATAGTGCAAACTATAAAACTATATTTATTGTGCTTAATGCTTTACCATTCCTGAGTAAACAGTTCTAGAAGCTCTGTCTGTTTTTTTAGGATAGCAGCTGCCATATTAGCTTGGTGTGACATCACTTCCTGCCTGAGTCTCTCCCTGCTCACTCATAGCTCAGATTACAACAGGGAGGGGAGGAGGAAGGGGGGGAAAGGGAGGGGGAGAGAGGAGCAAACTGAGCATGCTCAAGCCCTATCCCTGGAGGTTTAAGCTGAAAACAGGAAGTCTGATACAGAAGTCCATGTGTACACAAAAGAAGGAAATAAATACTGTGTTTCGTTTGGCAGAGGACTCAGAGCAGCAATAGTTTGAGGGTTTGCTGGTGTATTTATATAGACATTTCTGATAAAGCTTACTTAGTTTTAGCCTTTCCTTCTTCTTTAAGCAACCTGTGTGTTCCAAATTGTGAATATCTTCAAATATACAGAGTAAAAAACTATTCTGGCCAGACGGTAAAACTTTACCCTTATATGTCTTTTATTTATTAAAAAAAAATAGAGAGGAACACGATGTAATTTCCCAAGAAAATAAACAATATGTTCCTCCTAAGCAAGGAAACCAGCAAATTTGAAAACCTGTTAAAATCATAATGGTACAGTATGTGACCCAGATGGGCACAGTAGGGGAGGAAGAGGTGATAAGCTATTACTCCGTGTAGCAATTTGCTTTATTTGTTTGTAAGCTCCACAGTCAAATGAAACTTCCCTCTGATCTATCACATATTTTCTACCCTGTTATGTGGAACCTGAGTGGAATTTCAATGCTTGCATTTATCCCCCAGCATGTCTGTATTTTTTTGTGAATAGTTTATTTATTTAACCCTTGCATGCTTCAATTATCCTACCGACACAGAACAGCCAGCTCCGGCAAAAATAAAAGCCCCTGATTTATCCATAAAAAGAAATTTCATTTTGCTATGGTCTGTGCAGTACCAAACTTTTGATGAATGCATTTGACCAGTAAAAGCAAAATGCTGATTGATTGCTGTGGGTTACAGGACCAGACTGATCTTTGTCTCTTTTGTGTATAACCCCAAATGAAATGTCTTGTTCATGCCTTTGACTAAACACAATTTAAAGTTATGCAACCTGATAAATATTGGAGGAATCTTTGGGTCCCTAAGCATATGTTCTTATCTGTTAACTGAATAATTACAGTTATATCAGTAACTCCTTAAGTCTTACTACAGTCTTTCTCTCCCAATAGGAGCAGAGTTTGGCTGAAAGTTTTACACTTTTCACAGAATACTGCCTTCTGCTCCTGAAAAAACTCAGACACAACTTCCCTGTTCTTAACACAACAGTCATTAACCGGCTTGAATTCATGTTAAGGTAACACTTACCCCAGTAACATAGCCATTTGTATATGATGTTGAATGGCTTGTGAATCCATCTTCACTAGAGTAGCTTCAGTTTCTCCTCTATTTGTTGCAGGTGTCTTAGTCAAATCCACAATATGCAATCTTTTAGAATGGTGTGTCCTTTCCATAATGAACTACATCTGGAGATTGTTGCCATTATAAAGGTAATTTCACGTTTTCTTTTGTAAAGTTGTAATTCTTGATCATTGTGGTCCTCCAAACTTTAGACTCTTAAGTGCCCTGAAGCGTTAACTCAGGTCTCCCACAGGCCCTATACTATTATGTGTACTTGAGAAGACAACAGCAACAGATTAGGTCCTAGGTGCTGGGGTTCGGTACAGTGTTGGACTGGGATACCAGGGGCCCACCAGAAAACCTTAGGTTGAGGGCCCACTTTCCAAAATTTATACCTCCTCTCCTCACTCCACCTCTTTATTCTCCTAGTATATTTTCTCTACATACTATACTCTATTATTTCATCATTAAACCTCTTTGTTCCCATAAAGAAATAGGGAATGACCATGAAATAGGCCAAATGGTTAGAAGCAAGAGGCCCACTGACATCTGGGCCCACCGGGAGTTTTCCTGGTATCCCTGTGGGCCAGTCCGACACTGGTTTGGCATGTGGTGGAACGGGTGGATAGATTATTGGGACACATAGGTAAGTTAGAGGATGGGGTAGGGGAGTCCTCATGAATGATTTTCTAAAACTAGGTGAGAAGTTAAGGGCGAGGACTTCCAAGGTAATTTTCTCCGAGATATTACCTGTGCCACAAGCAACGTCAAGAAGACAGTGGGAGTTTAGGGAGATTAATGTAGGGAGGAGGGCTTTGGGGTTTTGGAGAACTGGGCTGATTTCTCAATCCGCTACAGGCTCTTTGCAAGGGATGGGCTTTGGTTGAAAAGATGGCTAGAGGGTTGGATGAGATCTCACCTCTGTTCAGCCCACATTGGGCCCAAATCGGTGCTGTTTTCTGTCAATCCATTCAGAGGACCAATGATAGAAGTGATGATGTTTGCCAGGAACATTCTATTGCCATCAGGATAGAATGGCAATATTGAATGGGATGAACACTCATAGGAGGTAATGTAATAACATTTGCAAAGAGTAAAACTTTGGGAAACAAAATTCACCTGTCTCAATGTAATATTCTTTGTAAAAAAGAAGTGAATCAGCAGAAAAGAAGATGGGGAGCTACTGGTGCATCTTTGGAGACATAGATCTTTACTGCTAAAGGGCTGAGGTTGCTTAAGAGTGGAACACAAGCCCAAAACATAATGTACAATATTTCTAGCCTACTTCTTTAATTAGGCTTTAGTTCGCCTTTAAGCTTTTATTGCATTGGAGTTTCATTAAAAATTTTGTCACAAAAAATGCAATTGCAATTGCAAAATGTTATAACATACACTGCGAATGTTTGCAAAAGCAATTTGGTTGCAAACGAGGAAGTTGTTTAGGTCTTTAATCAGTCAAAATGGCGCAAACATGGTCACGAACGATCGCAAAGGTGTTTACGAACTTTTTTTGCTCTACCAAAACATATTACATCCCCTCATAAATTACTTTATGGATTGCCTGCACACTAAGAAAGAGCAATCATAATCTTTCACACATGAAAATACATTGTAAGCAGCCTTGGTTATTCTGTATGTGAATAAACCAGGCAAAATGTAATATATTTTTGGCTTCATTGTCACTGTCTGATTGCTGATGGCAGGATAATTATGACTTATCTGAAGAGGTGTTTCCACTGCTCTGTAGGCCCTTACTGTTTTCCTTGCATAACTTTACAAGCAGAAAAAAAATAGTTAATTATAGGAAGAGTATCCTTGTCTATGAAGTTACTAAAGAACTGTACATGTTGATGTCAAAGGAGTATGCACCATTGCCCTTGATGGATCATTATTCCCAGTTCCCTGTTCCATAATTACTGTCACCTCCATTTGAAGCAGGGATATGGAGACTAATGAAATGATATCAAAAAATGTTTTTCTGTTCATGAAAAATGTGTAATTATAAGTATATGATCACTTTCATGAATGCATTATTTGTTGGATGACTGCATAGTACCACTGACTTGGTGACCATCTTTCATTCAGAAGAAGACATTCACATGAGTGGTAAAGTGTGTTCAAGCTTTCTCTGAAAATCTGGTTCCTTTAGGGCATATGCAAATTAGGATTCCAGTTCGGTATTCGGCCGAATCTTTCGTGAAGGATTCGGGGGTTTGGCTGAATCCAAAATAGTGGATTTGTTGCATCCCTAATTTGTATAGTGGTCAATTTATAGAAGGCTTGATATATTGGAAGTGTGTAGTAAGAGAATATCCATTCTGTGCAGTGACAAATTCATTCTGTTAAAGAGGATCATGATGGCCCATGTATTGTAACTTCACGATGAGCTGGATCATAAAGGAACATGGTAACCCCTGTAACTTCACAATGCCCTGTTTGTGGGTCCTGGCTCAAAGGTTAAGAACTCCTGGTCTTAATCAAAATAAAACATTTGTACCTCTGCCTTACATTTATCATTCTGGCTCGTTAATTTATAAGGGATAGGTATATGGACCCAGAAGGCCCTCAGCTGGTCTCTACACTATTTCTGAGATGTAGCAGCAGTTGCATTCAGTGGGGCAAGGAATAACTGTCTAGTTGACACTATGTTTGAGATAGAGCAGCCTTCAAGTGATGTCAAACTACAACTGTCAGCATCCACAAACAGATGAAAAGTGGCAGCTGTAGATTTGCAATAGCTACGGAGCTGTAAGTTGAATTTTAAATAATGTAGGGCCAAGTTTTATGTTTTCCTCCAAGCTTCACCAAATCTAAAGCATGGAAATAGAATAGCTAAAGGATGTATCTAACCAGAGCTCTGCATGCTCTGTGGGCCATTTATCCACTCAGCTCTCCCTGTATTTTGCTCATATGCAATTAGGTAATTCAATAATGACAAGCTGATCATTTCTTCTTAATAACCTAGAAACCTGGATCTCTGTGAGCTCAATAGAACCATATCCTTCCTATTATACAAGAGCAATTTAGTAAATGCTATGATTTCCCTCTCGCTCGCAGTGAAGTGAATGAGCCTGAGTGGGATCATTTTCCCGGATCATTTAATTCAATTTGTGTTTTTCAGAAAGGCACGCTGGAGTGGTATGAAAGAACGTACGCCTCCCTGAGACCAGAAGAAAAGGTATGTTTGCTGTCTTTGCATTTGCTTTCCATTAGTATAGAATTCATACACAACTTATTATACACCCTACAATTACCCAGGATCTTTGCTGTTATGCTCATTGTAATATGATATAATGTTCAAAATACACAGATACCTACAAAGAGCTTTACTTATGTTTGTACTGTACATGGGATATAATTAGACACTCATTGGCATATACATCTTTGATTATACCCAGCTAAAAAAGCAATATTAACCATCATTAATGGTTTTTTAAAAGTTTCCTCCTTAGGTCCTAACAAAGGTTATAGATACATAGAAATATGGTTGATATTGGTTGTTATATTGTTTGCTGATGTACATTTAAAAAGTCTCCTTGGATATGGATATGTCTTTCCACAGCAAGCATGCAATGTTTGTTTTACAGAATACAATGGAACAGCTGAGATGCCTAGCAAGACTGGCAGATGCTGTCCATGAAGATATAGAGAAGAGCCAAAATGTATACAACAGATTGTTTGTGAGGTAGGTCCTACATCTGTATCTTGGTTGACAAGCATGGGTTAGGTGCCATGTGGATAACAGTCAGCAGTGTCTCACTCCATTCCCTAAGACCATCCTGATCCTACAACAATGTAAACAAGGGGTCCATGGAGTAAAGGTAGTGGGCCAGCATAGGACAGCTTGGTTGTGATACAAACCAATAAAAGAGAGAAGTGACACTCAAAGAACAAAAAATGTAGAGGCACTGACCAAGTAGAAACTGTAGTCCTGGTGCACCTGCCCTGATCCCTCAGCATAGGAAGCAGAAAACCGTAAGCAATGACAGCACGGCAATTGGGCACTGCAAGGATTCCAGAAAGATCATAAAATATAAAGTTGCACCAAACATCTCCATCTGCCCTACGAGTTTTGTGTCCTAGGGACAATGTTCCCTCTAATTCTTTTGCTGTTATGTGCGCAAAATAATTATTTTGTGTACACATTTTAAACTTCTCTGCACAGTTTTTAAAAACTGCGTGCTAAGGTCAGAATTAATATAAAATTTTGTGTTTTCACACAAAATTCTTTGAATGCACCACAACTGGTCATATTGGTCAAAATTTGTGTGCATTGCCCAGGAACATGGGCTCAAACTGAAGATTTTGCATTTTATATTTTATTGACTCTTTGTGGAAGTCTTGGAGTGCCAAGCCACTGCACCACCAGCCTAATCAAACAAATAATTTATGCTTTCAAAGTTGGCTACAGGGGGTCACCATCTTGTAACTTTGTTTAACATCTTTGCAAGACTAAGACTGTGCACATGCTCAGTGTGGTCTGGGCTGCTTAGGGATCGTCATAAACAAAGCTGCTTGAGTTCTGCATGGCTGGGAAGTAAGGTGCTGTTCATAAGTATGATTGTTTCCCTGCTTAGCAGTTAGGGACCGTCTGACAATTCCTATCCACAACAGTAAATTAAGAATTTCACTGCATACAGTCAGGTTTCTTATAAAACTGTACACATTTTTTAATTAAAAATTTAATTTTTTTTTTAAAGTATATTGGAGATAGGTTTCTTTTTCATTAAAGAAAGTAAAAATGGGATTTTATTTTTGTGCCTTTACATGCCCTTTAAATGCATGGTTTTCAAGCTTGAAATTCTGAAATTAGGCTAGGCTTCCTCTAGTATATATATATATATATATATATATATATATATATATATATATATATATATATATATATCAATTATATCATATATCATATATCAATTTAGGTTATAGATATATAGAAAAAGTCTTCATGAATATGGAGATACGGCAACACTCCCACTTGCTAAGGAATTAGCAGCTAATTAATTAATTAATTTTTATAGAGTTGAAGAGAAAAACATTTTTCTCTGGTTTCTTCTATGTTGAGCAACATCTGAACAGTTTTTTTTCTTGACACCAACTGTCAGGCCGTTTGGAAGAAGTGTCCATCAAATGGCTCCATTGTTTAAATTTTATTGTATTAGCGTTAAATCTATAGAATAAGTTAATGTAAATTGTGCTTTCAAGAGCACTTTAAGCAATATTAAATGTATTTGTTTTGAGGGTTTACATTTCCATTAAAAAAGAAAATTTGGTTTTCTTCTTAGTATTGTTAAGGTGGATTTCTTCAGTATCACGTACCGGCAGCTTGAGAAACTGGTAAGATTTTCATTATGTTTTCAGCATGTGGAATGGAAGTGGATGGTATCAGCATTTTGTCCACCTGTAGCAGTAATTACAAATATGGGGGGGTCAACAGGGCAACAAAAGTTATTCCTTTAACTATTACTTAATATTCCTTTAATTAGAATATATTGATATAATGTGATTTCTTGTGTGTGTGTATACACATCACCTAAAAGTGATATTAAGACAACCTTTGGGGCACATTTGTTGGCAACAGGTGGCTGATGAAGTGAGCGCTGCAATGGGAGCTCTGAAAGGAACGGAACCTGAAAGCCCCCAGATAAACCACTCCATTGGGGAGGCCCTGTTTGAACTCTACATTACTCTCAGCGAAGTGAGGAAGTTTAGAGATTACCTGCCATTAAAGTAAGTAGCGTAGTGAGTTTTGGGATTCAAAATTATCTCAGTACCATTGGCAAGCAGCATCTAATACTTCAACTAATGCAGAACTGCAGCAACTAGAACCCCCAAATACTTGCTGGGTATTTGCATTGTGGCAAGCATTCCAGTTGCTGCCTGTCCTTGTTGAAATTCACTGAGCAAGAATTGTGTTTAACTGGGCCCAGAACAGGGGATGAAAGTAATAGACATAGTATTATATTTTTCTCTTTGTACTGGCAAATATGTATCCCATTGTCTGGAATCATTAGAAATGTCATCATGCAAATAAGAACATAAATATTTAAATATTGTTATGTTTTACTGTATTTATTTTTACTCTGTGTGAAGACACCAATACCAAGGTAACAGTAGGGGCATATTATTAATAAAGTGATTTAAAATTTAATTTTGTACATTGGTAAATGTACAATATATTAGGGATGCAGCGAATCCACCCAACCCCCGAATCCTTTGTGAAAGATTTAACTGAATACCGAATGGAATCTGAATCCTAATTTAAATATGCAAGTTAGGGGTGGGAAGGGGAAACATTTTTTACTTCCTTGTTTTATGACAAAAAGTCATTCGATTTCCCTCTCTGCCCCTAATTTGTATATGCAAGTTAGGATTCAGATTTGGTTCGGCCTGGAAGAAGGGCTTGCTTAGTAGATGCAGCTCCTCTTTACTTATTAATTTCCCAAAAGCCAAGGCAGACCATCTACAATCCTCCAGCGTGTTCTGCCTTAATCTATCCCCAATGTGGAATAACTACCCAGAGACTGTCCATGTCAAACTTTGCACCCAACTCCAGTGTGATTCCCACTGGATCACTTTTGTTATGTTGCCCATATATGTTCAGCTTTAATTCATTGTGTGGCAAATGTTTGGATAGCAATCGTATGTTTTAATGCAAAAATCTAAAACTAACATTCAGATTTAAATTGTAGGATTAAAGTAGGAAAAATAACAAATCAGGCGATGTTCTGGCCATTAGGCGTAGAGGACAATTCACTAGTGAAAGAGACCATCACTAGCATATTTTCTCATCCTATCGCCAGGCAATTTTTTGCTCTGACAAACAGTTGCTACTCCAGAATTCATTAAAGTGCGAATTTTACTGAACGTTACCTCTTTCGCCAGAGTTTCATTCACCACCTTAGACCAGGCGAACTGATAAAACTAAGCTACCTAATCTTCCTCAATCTTATGTCAGTGACATCATATCCTGTATGCCGGAAATTCCTAAAAGTTGAAAAAACTATGGCGACTTTTACGTTTTTTAAAGCGGGATTGCCTTAAAAGTTCTATCTATTAAAGATTTTTGTGTTTACATTTTTTTCCACACATTTGAGGAGCATGCCATATTTGTTTTAGGGTGAGCTCATGTCTAGGGCATTAGAGGATCTTTATGTCTTTATGGTTCCTTGGACATTTGTAATAAAAAGTGGCCACTTCAAGCATTTGCACCAACATTACTAATAACGACATTCATACGAACTTTATGTACCTGCCATAATCAAATTAGCCTAAGCGTAAGTTTCGCTAGGCAGAAATGAACGATAGTGAAACTTTGCTATGAAATGTCGCACTGCCGAATCAACACAAACGAAAATTCGCCAGCGTTCGGCTGCTGAGCCGCAACTTTGCATTTTAGTGAAGTAGCGAAGTGGGCGCTAGTGAAAGCCCTTTAGTGAATTTGCCTCATTATCTTTATCCAACAGCAATTTTTTAACTTGTCCGATCAACTAAACAACCGATCTCCATGGTATGAAAATTGTTGGGACGATTATTCGGGCCCTCACACGGATAAAAAATCTTTTGTTTTGTATGATTATATTGGAAGTGTATGGCCAGCTTTAGGCACCAGAGAGGCTGCTCTGCAGAAGATGATATTATCAGACTTTCCCCACATTTTTCTTACCATATTTTGCAGAAGCTCCTATGTGAAAATGTTGACATGAGACTTGAAATTATCTGTTGGTTTCAAATCCATATCCCAGTCAACGGAGCTGTTAGCTATTCAGCCGAATGTTGCATCTGTTCCATGTGACACGCTGCGCCAAGACATCATTCTGTTGGATGCAGCAAGTTTCCTTTTCTCTAAATGTCATGCCAAAATGAAATGCTGCAAACCACAATTATTTATGCATTCCACTCCACTGGAAAGAACATGCAAAAAGAACTAGATTCAAAAGTATTACAGCAGAAAGGACGTTAATTAATGGGTCTCTATTGATTAGATTATTATTTGTAAGCCATTAGCACTGATTTACTCATTCACCTTGACACAGAAGAGTTTTGTACAACCCATGTACTTCAGTCATTTTTCCGGTAGCAAGGTATTAATTAGGCTATCGTTATTGACATTCATTCGTTTTTTAGTCAATTTTAGTTATTTGGATGCTGGTCTCTGTTTCTCTTAAAAATGGTAAAACAAAATGCTGTTCCCCTACCAATAGTTATAATTATTGCAGACCTGGTAAGGTCACCAGCAAGGAGAAAGTAAAAGACTCTATGGGGGTTATGTAATAAAAGACACTAAGGGGGTTATTTACTAAACTCTGAATGCAAAAATCCTGAAAAATTTGTGAGGATGGAAAACTCCGAATTAGAAAATCTGGCATCTCAAACCTGTCGAGATTGCATATAAATCAATGAGAGAAGTCCCATTGTTTTTTTTATGTGCGCTGGGTTTCGTGCAATAACCCAAATTTTCTGGCAAAAAAACATAAGAAATCTGAGTTTTCGGGTGAAAAAATCGTGAAATTCTGATTTTTTTCTACCAAAGCAAATTTTTTGGGAAAATTTAATAATAAATAAGCGGAAAAAAACAGAGCGGATTTGATTGGAGTTTGTAGCAGGAAATGTTGAGATAAAATCTGACTTTGATAAATAACCCTCTTAAGGGGTTATCTACTAAACTCTGATTGCCAAAAATCTGAAAACATTTTGCTTTTTTAGTATAAAATCAGAAGTTTTAGTGGAAAAAAAATCACAAAGTTTTGGGAATTTATTATATACCCCGAGGATGGAATCCGAAATCTCAGACCTGCCGAGGTTGCATATAAGTCAATGGGAGAAATCCCAAAGATTTTTTGATCTGCGCTGGGTTTCGTGCAATATTCCAAAGTTTTTGGGGTTTCCGGGCAAAAGTCCAAAAAACAGCTTTTGCAGTGGAAATTCAGAAAAATTTGTTAAATTTGTATTTTTCACGATTTTTTTCTGCAACCAAAATTTTCGTAAAAGTGTATTGATAAATAAGTCGAAAAAAGGATTTTGAGGGTTTTTTTCAGAAAATATTGAGATAAATTTGGACTTTGATAAATAACCCCCTAAGTTTGTCCAGGAGCAGTAAGCCATAGCAACCAATCAGCAGTTACCTGTTTAAAAGAAAGTATCTTATTGGTTGCAATGGGTTACTGCTTCTGGGCAAACTAAGGGGCCGATGCATCAAGGGTCGAATATCGAGGGTTAATTAACCCTCGATATTCGACTGGGAATTAAAATCCTTCGACTTCGAATATCGAAGTCTAAGTATTTTGTGCAAAAACTGCGATTGAACGATCAAAGGAATAATCCTTCGATCGAACGATTAAATCCTTCGACCAAAAAAATTTAGCCAAGCCTATGGGGACCTTCCCCATAGGCTAACATTGGGTTCGGTAGCTTTTAGGTGGCGAACTAGGGGGTCGAAGTTTTTTCTTAAAGAGACAGTACTTCGACTATCGAATGGTCGAATAGTCGAACGATTTTTAGTTCGAATCCTTCGATTTGAAGTCGTGGTCTAAGTAGCCCATTCGATGGTCGAAGTAGCCCAAAAAACACTTGAAATTCAAAGTTTTTTTTACTTCAAATCCTTCACTCGAAGTTGATGAATTGGCCCCTTAGTGTCTTTTATTACATATGGAATAAAGTGGGTTCAACTATGGAGACATTGGGCTTCTTTTAATTAGTAGAGTAGCTCAGTGACTAAGGTACATTACTTCTAGCCAGTGAAGTTATACCAAGTTATTCAATAGAAACTGTAAGCATTTCTCATGCTTATTACTTTCCTCCCAGAGACAACAAATCCCTGGCACTGTCAGGATTCCATGAACTGTTTAAAGTCTCAATTCATACTTGGCTAATTACAATCCATGAAAAAACATGTGAAAGGATTCAGAGAGCGGTGGACATGGATAAGGTATTGGTAATATTATTATTATTATTTATGAATAAAGTTACAGACATATTTTAGTTTTCTCAATGTTCACATATACCATGGTACTGGGGTGCCACTTACATGATTTTATACTTGGATCACTTAAGAATGGTCTTCCCTCTTTAATATTTTCTTTTTTTTGTATAGAATGTGTCTTTATTTTGGTGTTGTGATATTACTGCCATCTAGCTGCTAAAATGGTTTATCCCTTGCTATGTTGCATACCATGGATATTGGAATTGACATAGGCTTTCTGTGACAATGCAGATTCCACTGGATTGAGTGTGCCACTTTCTCATGTACTGCCCAGATTATTCCTTATTATATATATATATATATATATATATATATATATATATATATATATATATATATATATACATACATACAGGCTAGGTAGAAACCTAGCTATAAATGTATCAGGATCAACAGAAAAATCGTATTCCTAAGGCCAAAACAATATATATTATTATCATGTGACCATTGTACCATGATGCTCCCTCCCACACTCCAAAAGCATTCAGACAAGTTAATTGGCTCAATATAAAATTGACCATAGTGAATGTGATAGGGACCTTAGATTATAAACCTCATTGGGGTGGGCACTGATGTGAATTCAGTATAATCTCGTAAAGCAATGATGTATAAATGTGTCTGCTCTATATAAATGTAGGAGGGTAAAGTTTGACTCTCTTTATTTTATCCAGACAAGGGTTGGGTTTAGTTCAAAGATGGGCTGCAGAACTGTTTCCCTGGTTTCCAGATTAAGGTGTTCCTTGGAAGCGCTGTAGTAAAAAAAGGGAAGCCATCACATGATGGCACACATGCCTTGTCTCTTTGGACCCCACTTCCTGGAGCGGGTGGTTGGTGCTGGAGAGCCTGAGGTGGAGTTAGGAGAAATTAAGGTGGCCATTCACGGGCCGATAAAAGATGCCGACATACCGAGTCGGCAGCTTATGGCCCATGTATGGGGCCCCCTGAAGGGCTTCCTCGATCGATCTCTGGCCGAAAATCAACCAGATGTCGATTGGACGGGACTAAATCTGACCGAATCTGTTTGTTGATGCGTTCACGCGATCCGACTGCCCATATACCCATCGTTATGATCCTATCGTTGGGCCCTAGGGCCCATGATCGGATCAGCCGGATATCACCCACCTCAAGGTGGGCATATCGGGGAGAGATCCACTCCTTTATTTGCCATCGCAATCAACAGTACTGTGAGTGTCCACCTGAGAGTGGACTCATTCTCTACCAGGAGTTGCAACAGGACACACCCAAGTTGTGTAAAAACTAGCAGGTTCCTAGGAACCAATAAGTGACTCCAACTTCTAGTGTTACATATTATAATAATGTAAAGCTCCCAAACCCAACAGGGGATAGTCTGAGACCTGTCATGTGTTTTGCTATGGGGCCCTGAAGCTCTATATATGCATATAAAAGAGAATGGAATATTAGTTGAGTTGTTTTGATGGCCAAGTTGGCCATTACATATAGGAATATGTTTTTCCTTTATAAAAATATATGTAACATACTATCCTCACAAAGGCTTAAGGCTGCTGGTCTAGGTTCTTTAAACCACCCCAGACTTTTTGTATCCTTTATCCAATACGGGTGGTCATTTATGGTAAAGTGGAAACAACAGTGATTACCAATAATAATAGTGTGCCTATATGGAGGCAGCATGCTATTCTTTAGAAGGTAATTGAAGGCATTATGTAGCCTTGAAAATCTTTCCTGATTAGGTAAATGGTTTTAGTGTTTGTTCATATACATCCTGCAGCTTGTGCAATTTACTTACATCATTAGTGCACAGCAAATCTCAATTTTGATCTTGTTTTCACAGCTTGAATATGTAGACTCGCTTTCCAAGCACAGCAGTTCTGCAGTCGATGTCACAATCTGCTTCTCACAAATCAAAGAATTCTGGGCACAGCTTGCATGGCCCGACTCCTCTGAGGCTTTTGTGTTTTTAACTCAACTTTCTGATGTAAGAAAAAGATTTGCCATTTATATGCAGTTTGCATGTTAAAAGTACAAGTAAACCTTAAAATCCCTGCCATAGGTTTGAAAAATGCATATGTTTCAACTATTAAACATGGAACCTACAATTTATGTTCCACAATGGGCTAATCTTTGCATCCTTTAAGGCAGGGGTCTCCAACCTTTTATACCCATGAGCCACATTCAAATGTAAAAAGAGTTGGGGAGCAACACACGAATGAAAACATGTCATAGGGGTACCAAATAAGGGCTGTGATTAGCTATTTGGTAGCTCCTATGTGGACTCGCAGCATACAGAAGGCTCTAGTTGGCAGTACGCATGGGTTATGCAACCAAAACTTGCCTCCAAGCGAGATATTTGAGGCCACTGAGAGCAACATCCAAGGGGTTGGTGAGCAATATGTTGCTCATTAGCAACGGGTTGGAGATCACTGATTTAAAGGAATTGTTCAGGGTAAAAATAAAAACTGGGTAAATAGATTGTATGTGCAAAATAAAAAATGCTTCTAATACAGTTAGTTAGCCAAAAATGTAATGTATAAAGGCTGGAGTGACTGGATGTGTAACATAATAGACAGAACACTACTTCCCGCTTTGCAGCTCTCTTGGTTTCCACTGATTGGTTACCAGGCAGTAACCAATCAGTGACTTAAAGTGTCCCACATGGGCCATAACCGTTGCTTTTAAATCTGAGCTGCATGCTAAGGATGAACAGTTATGTCTTAACTATATTAGAAACATTTTTTATTTTGCACAGCCTATCTAATTACCCAGTTTTTTTTATGCGTACACTGAACCATTCCTTTAAGGGATCTAAACAACATAAAGCATACATATCAAAATAAACACATAGGTAAATGTTCCTGTTTATCAAAATTACAGTCATCAATTGCAGATCCACCTGGCAAGTATTTAATAAAGGTTAAAGCTTACTATATAACAGTGGTTGTCAGCTGATTTTTGTTCAAGGCCCCAATGGAGCACCAACATTTATTCAGGACTCCTCTCTTAGCACATGACAAAGTTACTGATATAGGAAACCATTAGTGCATTTGACGTAGGCCTATACATATCTAGGACATCAAATACATTTTCAGCCCAGCTCTAACCCTAATTGGCCTTCTAGTTGGGTTTCAGAGATATTTAGGAGAGCAAATTGGCATTCTTCTCAAATCTTGTAATAACTAGCATTTAGGCTGTTGTCCCACTGCCATAGACCATGAGCTCCCCAAGTGGTCCAGCAGCAGTTTGGGAAGCAAACAGAATAACACCGCCTTCTGATTTATTTTCTTAGGATATATGTAAAGCAGCAATATATTACTCAGAATCAATTAGACGCAAAGTGGACAGAGGCCACCAATCATCAGTGGGACAAGCCCTTATTACTGAGCAGGTAAGTACAACCAATGCTCCCATTTATTTAAGGTTGACTTGAAAACCCCATGAATTCCAAAAATATATGCCCCCCCCCTTATATCAGAACAGGGTTACAGATACATACAAATTTGACTGTAAGAACAGCTGATCAGTATTCATGTCAAATCTTGCACACAGACTGGGCCCCTATGTACACTGCTTAGAGCCCCCAATGGGGGCTGCTTCCCAGCTTGTAAATCTCTGAAGTCAAGGATCTGGTCTTCAGGTTGGTTTGGTTCTGAGTCACACATTAATAATAGAACATAATTACCTCTGATGTCATTTAATATCAAAGTTAGGACTTGGAATGCCATTTGTACTAGAATTTAATCTGAGCAGGTAACAAACCTGTTTCTGTTTTCTTGTCTGTGTGTTGCATTAGCTTTGCATCATTCTCAATAACATTGAGCACATCCGCAAGTTTATGGGCAACATTCTGAGGGACCTCGACTCGAAACCTCTTGAGATAGCGGTGGACCTTTCCTCTGCGACAGATGGAAAACCCCAGGTGCAGAAAGCGTTGAACACTCAACTTCAAAACATTGATATTGACATGCAAAGGGAAGCCAAAAACATGATTTCCCACCTTACAGAAAAGGTATGCAAATAATATATCAATTCATTCTTCAGACATTCTGGTTTGTTATCCTGTAAATAGCTACAAAAAAATGACATGATTCTTCTCCATATGCTTCATCAGATTCCCCAACGGCTGCATCGCTTAGCCCCCTCCCAATCTTATAAATGCTGCTTCATAGTATAAATGGTGTTGTATTTCATTGGTTAGGACCAATTTTATAAGATAAGTAAATATAAAGGACCTGCACTTCCCACAAATGCAACTTATTTGTGTATTCCCTATAAACATCCATAATTATCCAAAGAATGGGAAATGTTTCTACCATCTTGCACATCCCCTGCCCGTCCCACTCATGGTACTCACTATAAAAGCTTTTCAAGTGTGATTTCGTCTTACTTTGTTTTGTTTTTTTGCCTGTGCAGATGATTGGTGATATAAAGAAATACATACAGCACATAAGCCTATCACCAGACTCCATTCAGAATGATGAGGTGGGTCCTCTTAACTGCTATCATTTTTATATTGCTATTAAAGGGGTGGTTCACTTTTACATTAACTATTAGTTAGTTATAGAATAGCTAATTGTAAGCAACTTTTCAACTGGCCATCATTTTTTTCTTTTTTACAGTTTTTGCATTATTTGCCATCTCCTTCTGTCTCTTTCCAGCTTTCAATTGGGGGTCACTGACCACATCTAAAAAACAAATGCTCTGTAAGGCTACACATTTATTGTTATTGCTATATTTTATTACTTGTCTTTCTATTCAGGCCATTCCTATACATATTTCAGTCTCTCATTCTAATCAGTGTACTTCCAAATCATGGTCCAAATTACCCTAGCAACCAGACTGCAAACTGGAGAGCTTCTGTATAAAAAGCTTAATAACTCAAAAACCACAAATAAAAATATATGAAAACCAATTGCAAATTGCACTCTTTACATCATACTATAAGTTAATCCAAAAGTAAACAACCACTTTAATGAGCTAGCTAGTCACACTTTAAGCCTACATGCTTTGTGTTGGTGGGTCATACTTACACAGTGATATCCATTGATATGTTGTCGTTGCGATGCCAATGGAACATCAAGGTGAATTCCAGTATCATATTATTATTATTATTTTTAGATTAGGGGGTACATTCTTCCTTATAATAATCAGAATTGTGGCAAGACATCACTAAGTACCGATTATAACAGCTGACATCATTGATTACCCTTTGAAAGAATGTTTCACAGGTTATTAATAGCTTTTGTCTTTTATAGAAGAATACACAGAGCTGAATGCCAGTAGTGTAACAATAGAGCGGGGGTCCCAAACTATATTTTACCCATGAGCAACTTCTGCTGTAGCAAGACTTGTAGAGCACCAGCCTCTGGTTTTTGTGTAACTAAACTTGCCTCCGAGCCAGAAATTCAAAAATAAGCACCTGCTTTGAGGCCACCAGGAGCAACATTCAAAGGGGTTGCTCCGGAGTCACTTGTTGGGGATCACTGCAATAGACAAAGCAGACCCCGGGGTCTATTGAGGCTCAGGGAAAGGGGGGCTCCACCATGGCTGCTTTCTTACCTATTTTGACGCGAGAAGTGCAGTTGTGTGCACACGGGTGGATAGTGGGAGGGCCGGGTAGGGGTTGCTGTGTGCCTGGACCCCTCTGATGTTTTTTTTTCTGCAGGAGTCCCCTGCAAAAAAAATTCAGAGGGGTTCAGGCACACAGCAACCCCTACCCGGCCCTCCCACTATCCACCCGCGTGCACACAACTGCACTTCTCCCACTGCTTGCGTCACAGTTGTTTCATGCATATCTTGTCTTGTAAACAGTAGCCTGAGCTCATTGAAGCATTACACCAACATACAGCCTAAGAATATGGGTTTTCTAGGTTTGTTCTTTAGCAGGGCCACATGCAATGGAGATATGTGACTATTGGTAAATAAATGTCTTATTTAGTGTTTGCTAAACATACTAGGGACTTTAGTTTTGTTTGACTAGATATAGCTTGAATAATAGAAGAGTGGGTGTAGGTGCAATAAAAATGTCACCCTTATTGTGCTATCTGTCGGCAAGCCTAATATTGTAGTGTATTTTTAGAACGTGTGATTGCCATCTTGTTTATGAAGAACTCAACAAATATGAGCATAATTACAATGATAATCATAATCAGTTAGCTCACACGTTCAAACATTTATAATTTATCTGTCATTTTAATCACTGACATATGGCTTGTGATCTGTTCCAGGCTGTGTCTCCTCTAATGAAATATCTCGACGACAAATTAATTATACTGAACGAAACCTTGGTGAAAGAGAACCTACACAGGTGGGACATAAAGGGATTATATAGGTCTTATGACTTGGCTTTTTAATCAAACTTCTGCGGTGCCAGAGGCATGTGCTATTGGTTGATACTGTGAGTATAGGAAAATCCCAGAACTGCACTTTATTCACATTTTGGAGTCGATTTTTGAATAGAAATCTATCATCTTCTCCCAGCTGCTGTAAAGACAGCTACTTGCAAATTCTAAGGGGTATATAAGCATTCTATGCAACTGTCCCGTAGCACTCCCCAGCTTTCCAAAGCAGCTGGCCTAAACATAATTACAGGTACAAGAGGATTCTCCATTGAACATCTTCTCTACAAGCACTACAATTGTCCTGTTGCTGTTATCTAACATAGGGATATTCCTGTGCAATTTTGACTTGCTGATATTATATAAAACATCAGAAGATTCGTCTTAATGCATTTTGGATTCATGGTGCTTTAAAAAATATGTTTAAAGGAGAAGTAAAGACAATTATAGACCATAGTGCCTTTGACCAGGATACTATCTCCAACCTCAGCAACCAGGCCCATAAGAAAGTCACTGCTCCCCATTGCAAGACCTCCTAAGACAGAGAGTTATGTAGCAGGGTTGGCCACTCCAATGTAATTATCCTCTACTCCCTAAGTGTTGATCTCCAAACACGAGCATCTATAGTGTAAGCCAATCTGATCCTGGCTTCCACCATGCATGCTCCTGGTTGGTATACAGTACTAGAGATCCAGGGCCCAGAACAGGGGTGTAACTTTGGAGGCCTAGTCCTACCACAAAAATGTATTTATAATTGCAAGTGGCCCACGATTCACTGATGCACACTCTTGCAGGTCACCTATGATCCCCAGCTACACTTATTTGTGGGTCACCCACTATCCCCCCGACATTAGCGAGGAAGCAGGCCCTCTATTACACCACTGGCCTAAGAGTGAAGCAGTCAGACATAGTGGACACTTGTTAAGATGTGTATCCATGGTTGTGCTCTCATACTGATACCAATCCTGATGCACAGCTTTCCCGAGCTAGGTCATTCTTGGAAGCCTGTTTGTTGGGGTGTGGGGCCTGTGTAGGGACCCTATGGTCTATAATTGACTTAACTTCTCATTATGGCTGTATGGGATACCTGACAACTTTAGAAATTTACTAATTGTGACATTTTAGGCCATGGCCATTATATCCAATCATAAAACAATGCCTACTTCAGCATAAGTCCCACCTACTGTGGGTGGCATAATTAGGGACTGCCTAAATTGGTTGAGTTTAGGCATATGGTATAATACCACAGGGGTGAATATAATAATAGACCATGTAGTAGCTTAGCACAGTATTGCATTGGGCCCCATAGGTCAGCTATACCACTGGCCAAATGTATCAAATAATAAGCTCATATCATCATCATCCTTTATCATATAAATTATAATGTAATGTACAGTAAGTCAGTGTTGAATCTGTAAATAAAGGGACATGAAATATCCCTTTCTGCCCTAAATTCTGTTCCTGCAGATCAGTTTCTCGGTTCCCATAACTGAGCTGGCACCAATAATCTGTGACTGTGTGTGGCTTCTTACACTGTACAGAGGTGTTATAGTGTTAATCTCCCTCAGGGTCCTTGATGCACTTTGGTGGCTTCTGCTGAAATTCATTATCGATGCTGTGGATTCCAACAGGGGCGTCTCAGTGGAATTCTATGGAAGGTTTTATTATACACTTGAGGTAAGCCATCACTGTTAACACTCAATAACACATAAGCTTTATTTATTTTATATATTATTATATTCTATCACTCAATAACACATGCGCTTTATTTATTTTATATATTATTATATTCTATCACTCAATAACACAAGCTTTATTTATTTTATATATTATTATATTCTATCACTCAATAACACATGCGCTTTATTTTTTATATATATTATTATATTCTAACACTCAATAACACATACACTTTATTTATTTTATATATTATTATATTCTATCACTCAATAACACATAAGCTTTATTTATTTTATATATTATTATATTCTATCACTCAATAACACATACGCTTTATTTATTTTATATATTATTATATTCTAAAACTCAATAACACACAAGCTTTATTTATTTTATATATTATTATATTCTATCACTCAATAACACATAAGCTTTATTTATTTTATATATTATTATATTCAATCACTCAAAAACACGTTAGCTTTATTTTATATACAGTATTATTATAGTCTATCTCTCAATAACACATAAGCTTTGTGTTACAATGCAATGTTTATATAATGAGATCCTGTGATTACAGTACATGCTTACTTTGAAAAAAAAAAGAATTACAGTACAGTGTGGCAAGTGAAAGAGGGAGAACCTCTGCACTTTTTGGGGCATGTACCTTTATCAAAATTGCCACACTGTGCTGGTAATTCTTATATAGATCGATAGAGAGACAGACAGACAGATAGATAGATCAGACAGATAGACAGCTAGATAGAGAGATAGAAAAGACAGACAGACAGACAGACAGACAGATAGATAGATGGGTGGTGGCATGATTTTCTTGTACTGTTTATCTTAAAAGGGCCCTCCTACCCACAAACTGTTTTTTGCAAATTGAAAGAAAATCTAGTTTTCTATATACATGAATTCAGTATTTTCAGTGGCTTTCTTAAATAGAATACAATCAAAAGCTATATTTGGTTATCCCGTTCTTTCTGACTGTTAGCTTTAATGAGTTGACTTACAACATTGTTTCAGCAGTCAGAGCCAGAGGTGCTGAGAATTAACAATTACATGTACAAATAACTTTAAAACCACTGACCATTTGAAAATATATTTAATATATTGGAATGTTGAATGATATTTTCTTTCACTGTGGGGCAGCCTCTGGATTAGGGATGTCACATTTCCCTAATAAAGCATATTGTTCCCATACAGCACAATTCATGGAGTGGGTGTGGCTTCTGTAAATGTTTGGGGGCATTTGGGGCATTTAGCATTGGCAGGCAAAGAGCAAAAAACCACAAGCCGCCATGTTTTATGCACTTTGCCCCACTGATAGCACCCACAGATTGTTGTTCATGCACTCCAGAATGAACGCCAATGACTTGCACTTCCTTGTGAATATAGAGCTGCCTACATTTGGCAGCAATGTATTACTTAGCGTGGAAAGATGGACATGTAGGCAACCCCCACCTACCCACTATCTTGCACGTCATTCAGACAAGCAAGTTATAGAGAAACACTGGGCCAAAAAGGAGCCCTATAGTAGCAAGTGCTTATTGAATGAGGTCTAAGGGGCATGATTCTGAGCCCTAGCTCTCTAGCACCTCCATCTGCACCTTGATAAATAAGCGCTAAACTTAGTGGCAGAAAGCAGGATCTCGTAATAAAGATGAGTGTTATGGGTTGGGTTAAACAAATGTAAATAAATACACATATCTCTATAAAAAAAAATGAAAGAACAAAAGTGCTAATATCTCATTAACTAGCAATTGTTTTAATAAGAAGATTAAAGGGCACCTTTATTGGATGAAAGATTTTCGAATAACTGTCACTTCATGTTGCTGACACCAAAGTCATGTGTTTATTCCCTGTTATGATAGCAACAAACAAGGTAAAAATAAATCTGTTTTTATTATGTCTCATTATTCCAAATGTCTCAACAGGGGATTGCCCATAATACATTGGGCCTGCAAGATACACGCTATTAGTTATTAACTAGCTCCCCCCTTAATGTACTTTTCCATGTGTCTCTGGTTTCAACGTCGCTAAGTAAGGATGGGAGCTACGACCTGGTGATTTCTTCTTTCTAATTGTTGCCACTGTATAACCCTACCTTTGAGCCGGGTGCAGCCAGACAGATAATACATCCTAATTAACATGTTTATGGAAATACAGGGTGACAGAAGGTGTTGCTTTGGGCATTAAGATGATGGAGCAAAGCTGCTTGGAGTCCATTGTAACAACTTTTATCACTGTTGTAATATTTACTGCCGTAAAATAAGTGATATACAACAATTAACCTTTGCTTGTCTGGAGACGCTTGGAACCACCAGAAACCTGACATCTCCCAATAATCAGATGATTTAATCAGTGTCGAATTGTATAATGGCAATATTGTCTTATTATCTTGCTCCAAGACACCCCTGACTGTTATATTTGCTTTAGAAATTACCAGTGCTCCTTACTAATGGCCAAACGAAATACTCCAGCACACGTTTTCTGCTTAAGGGTTAATACCCGTGTTTAATGTCAAGCCAAAAAAGGTTACAACATTTTGGGGGCGTACCCCTAAGCAGAAAACGTGTGCTGGAGTATTTCGTTTGGTCTGAGTGGTGGAGGTGCCGTCCTCCTATGCCCCAAGCACTGTGCATGATATTAAGAGACCAGGTAGGACATTCACTAAGAATCGTAGTTGCACTGGCGTCCGCTTCGCCGCACTTCGCCAGGCGTATTTTCGCCAGCGCTCCGCAAATTCACTAAAATCCGAAGTTGCGATCAGGGGTAGCGTAAGGTTGCGAAGTTGCGCTAGCGTTGATTCGCTAAGCAAAGCGAAGTTACGTTAGCGATGGTTAATTTGCATACGGCGCCAAATTCAAATTTCAATGGAAGTATTCGTAGCAGCACTACAAATGCCTGGGAAACCTTCAAAACATCAAATAAAATTTTTATTTTGCCCTACACATGTGCCCACTGTATAGTTAAGTTGCCATGAGTTAGGAAATGTAGGGGGGAAGGAGGGGAGCCCCAAAAATGTTTTAGATCTTTTTCAGCCTATCACCCCAGTGTTTTTTGGGACTTATAAAAATTTTTTACTTCTTTTGAAGCAATCCCTATCTACTCTATTGCACTTCACCTGGTCTGAGGTGGCGAAGGAAGTCTGGCGTAAAAGGTAGCTTTCAGTACAATGCGCGCGTTAGTGAATTTGCGTAGTTACGTCCGTTGCGCAAATCCGCCAGGCGTAAGGGTGCAAAGTAACACTAGCCAAGTTACGCCAGCGTCCGTTCTGTTTTCCCCCTGAGTGCAAACACATAAAGCTAATTATGATAGTATTCATATGTGTTAACGTTGCGCTCCAGATATTAAACGTTATGTTTAATCCTGACAGTTTTTTCCTTAATTAAAAGCATATAATATAGTGGCATGGAATAATGAAGAAGTGAGCCCTGGGAGCCAGTGAATTGCAATGCTTCCAATTATATCATAAGCCAGAGGATGAAATGTGACAGTGCTGTTTAATTTGGCTTTATCTCAAGCTGATTAAATTCTGTAAGTAGAAGGAAGAGAGCGTTTAGTGGGCTTGGGTGGTGTTATCATCCCCAACGTAAGAAATATACATACTGTACATTACAGGACTCATTTGTGACCACTAAGTAAAATATCAGACACAGCAAACTTACACCTAAAGAATAGGGTGCAGATGTAATTTGGATGCAGAACGCTGGAAATTATAACATTCCAACATCTGAAAATTTTCTTTGTGGTTGCTTCTGATATGCACTGAACTTGCATGGGCATCTGCAAGAGTTTGAATGCATTGTTGGTAAATAATACAATAATACAACTTTCACCAAAAACTGTTCTTGAGTAAACATTTATTTCTGCATGTGTCCCTGACTACGTTCCTTTATGGGTTCAAAACTACATGGTGTATCTTGTAATACCAAAGATAGGTTCTTTTCCCTGTTTCCTTGATTTATGTTGATCAACAATTTTATAGCCCCCTACAGTCAGCACCTTACTTTTATGCAGGGTGTGCCATTCTAACACCTTAGAACTCAGGAACATCTGCAGGCTGGCAGTAGTATTCCTGTTGCCAGTTAATGATAATAGCAGTGCAAAACTGGTAACATTAGTGGTTGCATGATGGCATGTACATTGATGCAAGGCTTTCATATTACAGAGAACAGCACCTGTGCTGATCCCAATGAGACACCAAAAAGACTGATAGGAAGTGTGCAGGGCCTTATATAACCCAAGCCCAGTTCTACAGATTATTACTCAATTTCCCACCATTGGTTTTCTTGGACATTGTTTCTACAGTATAACACTAGTAGAGCACCTGCCTGGCCAAATATTGCCCAAATTTACACCATTAAGCTTGCAAAGGGGGCTCCATGTTATAAGGTTCCTTTGTGCATGAAAAGATGTTACAGGATATTACTTCCAAATTACAAGTAAAGTTCCTCTGTCAGATGTATTTGTATGATAAAGAGTGAAATGATGGCATCTAACACTGTATTTATTCATGTGCAGGCTCTAGTGGACTTTTTCCATGCTGAGGGACAGGGCCTGGCGCTGGAATCCCTGAGAAATGGAGATTATAGGGTAACTGTCTCTTTTGCACTTTTGTGTGTTGTCTTTGTATATTCTCAGTGTTTTTGTTGTACATGTTCATCCGTATGACTGAGGCAGAGACCTAGTCGGCAGCTTTTTGGCCCATGTGTGGGGCCAACTGACGGGCTTCCCTGATCGATATCTGGCCGACTTTCTCGATCAGGCAGGTTAAAAAATCCCATCGGACCGCGGCCTCATCTGTGCGTGTATGCGATCTGACTGCCCGTTTCGGATACATCGTGATCCGATTGTTGGGCCCTAGGGATCAGCCTGATATCACCCACTTAAATGTGGGCACATGGGGGAGAGATCCGTTTGTTTGGCGACATTGCCAAACGAGCGGATCTCTGCGTCTATGGCCATCTTTAGGCTTCATGTGCAGCCAAGAAATAGGATCAGAAGTATGGACAGATCACTTTATTACTGGATCCTTTACCCTCATCAGTAAAACCCAATCAGCACATGTTCACTCTTTGTACAATGAGATCTCTGTATCGGCAGGTGGCATTTGAGTCATTGCAACCAATCAGCAATTAGTAGGATGAATGAAAGTATTATTCTGATTGGTTGCTACTCAGAATGAACTGCATTTTACATCCCTATAGTGTCATCAACATTTTTATATCATGCTCCCCTTTTCCCCATGTATATTCATGGGTAGATATTGGATTTTGTGGCTGTAAATCTGCAATAAATTCCATAGGGATGCACCGTATCCACTATTTTGGCTTCCCCTGAATCCTTTGTGAAAGATTCGGCTGAATACCGAACCCAAATCCTAATTTGCATATGCAAATTAGGGGTGGGAAGGGAAAATATATTTTTACTTCCTTGTTTTGTGACAAAAAAATCACGGGATTTTCCTCCCCGCCACTAATTTGCATATGCAAATCAGGATTCAGATTTGGTTTGGCCGGGCAGAAGGATTCAGCCGAATCCTAATCCTGCTGAAAAAGGCCAAATCCCAGGCCGAATCCTGGATTCGGTGTATCCCTAAAATTCCAGCATCTGTGCCCATAGACAGACCTATAAATTAAGCCTGCTGATGTATTGAAATGCACATTAACTGCCTCCATTCATCTCCTTTTCTTCTGCCCAGTTCTTAGAGGAAGAGTTGCGTTTGAATAAATGCTCTACAAGTGAGCTCATTGAGAAGTACTACCTGGACAACATAAAGGAACAGGTACATTGCTACTGTGCAGTCCCTCTGGTGATCTTGTATTGCTTCTTACTTATATATATATATATATATATATATATATATATATATATATATATATATATATATATATATATATATATATATATATATATATACTTGTGTGTCTTATAGAGATCATCCGAGCAGAGCAAGTATGGGCGATTAAATGTCAAGTGTTACTATGAATCCTCCGAACAAAAACTCTACGTGGAAGTTTTACATGCAGCGGACCTCATTGCACTTGATGCCAACGGTGACTACTTTGTTGTATATGTTCTTTTTATGTATATTTATATAGTATCACCCAGTATCTATATCACTTTGTTCCTTGTGCATGTCATGATTCATTTTTTTATGGACTGATGCTTATGATGCAATTCTATGCAACTTTTTATTTTTTATAGTTTTTTTAATGATTTGCCTTCTTCTTCTGACTCTTTCAAGCTTTTAAATTGGGGTCACTGACCCCATACTAAAAACAAATGCTCTGTAAGGCTACACATTTATTGTTATTGATACTTTTTTTTTTTTACTCATCTTAATTTTCAGGCCTCTCCTATTCATATTCCAGTCTCTTATTGAAATCAATGCATGGTTGCTGGGGTAATTTGGACCCTAGCAAGCGGATTGCTGAAATTGCGAACTGGAGAGCTGCTGAATAAAAAGCTAAATATCTCAAAAAACACAAATAATAAAAAATAAAAAACCAATAGCAAATTGTCTCAGAATATCACTCTCTACATCATACTAAAAGTGGACAATTGAAAGAAAAAGCACCTCTAACATTACACAAATTTTGCTAGATAAGACCAAAATAATAGATACTAATATAATAGATTGGGTCCTCCAGTGGGCCAATGAACCTCCAGTCTGACACTATCAGCAAGAAGTGGACAGTGGCCTATGAAACTAGTATTTAAAGGAGTTGTTCACCTTTGAGATAACTTTTAGTATGATGTAGACAGGGATATACTGTGACAATTTGCAGTTGGTTTTCATTTTTTATTATTTGTGATATTTGAGGTATTTAGCTTATTTGAGCTCACTTTACATGAACTCTGCAGCCGTTTAGATGGTGGAGCTTTATGAGCTTTGTGAATTTTTCCACTTACAAGTTTTTCTGATCATCATTTGAATTTAAACGTTTTAGAGCAAAGAAATTTGATTTGTTGAAAAAATTTACAGAAAATGCTGATATATGACCTCCATAGTGTCTAGTCCTCTAGCAAAGTCCTTAGTGGGATAGTGGCTTAGTGTAAATATACAGTCATATGAAAAAGTTTGGGAACCCCTCTTAATTCTTTGGAGTTTTGTTTATCATTGGCTGAGCTTTCAATGTAGCAACTTCCTTTTAATATATAACATATCTTATGGAATCATTATTATTTCAGCAGTGACATAAAGTTTATAGGATTAACAGAAAATATGCAATAAGCATCATAACAAAATTAGGTGCATAAATGTGGGCACCCCAACAGAGATATTACATGAATACTTAGTTGAGCCTCCTTTTGCCTAAATGCCTCCTATAGCCTTTAATGAGTGTCTGGATTCTGGATGGCTGTGTTTTTGACTATTCATCCATATGAATATCCAACCCCTGCGTGACTTCAACTTTGTGACTGATGCTTGAAAATTATCCTGAAGAATTTGTTGATATTGGGTTGAATTCATCCAACCCTCGACTTTAACAAGGGCCCCAGTCCCTGAACTAGTCAAACAGTCCCACAGCATGATGGAACCTCCACCAAATGTGACAGTAGGTAGCAGGTGTTTTTCTTGGAATGCGGTGTTCTTCTTCCGCCATGCAAAACACTTTTTGTTATGACCAAATAACTAAATTTTTGTCTCATAAGTCCAAACCACTTTGTTCCAAAATGACTATGGCTTGTCTAAATGAGCTTTTGCTTTTGTTTGTGGCGTGAGTGCAGAAAGGGCTTCTTTTTCATCACCCTGCCATACAGATGTTCTTGTTCTCGCTGAATTGTAGAATGATGTACAGATACACCATCTGCATCAAGATGTTCTTTCAGGTCTTTGGAGGTGATCTTTGGGTTGTCTGTAACCATTCTCACAATCCTCTGCATATGCCGCTCCTGTATTCTTCTTGGCCTGTCAGACCTGGATCTTACAGCAACTGTGCCCGTGGCCTTCCATTTCCTGATTACATTCCTTACAGTTGAAACTGACAGTTTAAACCTCTGAGATAGCTTTTTGTAGCCTTCCCCTAAACCATGATACTGAACAATCTTTGTTTTCAGAGTTGCTTTGAGGATCCCATGCTGTCACTCTTCAGAGGAGAGTCAAACAGAAGCACAACTTGCAATTTGTCACCATAAATAACTTTTTTCATGATTAGACACATCTGCCTATGAAGTTTGAGGCTTAACCAGCTAATCCAACCAATTTGGTGTTGCCAGCAATCAGTATTAAGCAGTTACATGCATTCAAATTAGCAAAATTACAAGAGTACCCACGTTTTTGCACAGCCATTTTTTCACATTTGATTTAATTTCATACAACAATACTGCTGCACTAAACATCTTTGTTCAGAAAACACTCCAGAACTCAGATGTTCCTGGGGAATGAAAGACATACCACTGTTATCTTTTTTGTTGAACGTGGAGTAAATTATTATGCAGGCTGAGAGGGGTTCCCTAACTTTTTCATATGACTGTAATAGCTGCATGCAGACAGGGTGCCAATAAATGTGACCATCAGCTGCAGTATCATTTCATTCAATTGAAATAATCCATCTCTTGCAGGACTGAGTGACCCATTTGTCATTATTGAGCTCTGTCCTCATCACATCTTCCCACTGGTGAAATGCCAGCGGACACAGGTTAAACCGAAAACTCTGCACCCGGTGTATGATGAACTCTTTTATTTGTAAGTACCTCTCTAGCATAAGGAAGCAAACACAAGTGCTATTAAATGTTAAACAGCTTCATTTTTTGATAATGCGTCAGCAATAAAAAGGACGACATAAATAAACTCTATAGCTACAGTACAGCCTGATGCATTCATTCCTTCACAGCTCAGTCTCTTTGGAGCAATGCCGGAGGAAGTCCGCCTGCATCCTCTTTACAGTGATGGATCACGATTGGCTTTCCACAAATGATTTTGCTGGCGAGGCTGTTCTGCCCATGAACATGATATATGGACTAAATAGGCCTCACATCACTGGAGGGGTGAAAAATGTCCAGCCGACAGTATTAAAACTAACAAGACCAAAGGCCAATGGTAAGAGGCTTGTGGGATATTCCTTACTTCAACCATTCTCCTAAATATCAATACAGGTATGAGATCTGTTATCCAGAAACCCATTATCCAGAAAGCTCCGAATTATTGAAAGGCCGTCTCCCATAGACTCCATTATAAACAAATAATCCAACCTTTTTCTCTGTACTAATAAAACAGTACCTTGTACTTGATCCCAACTAAGATATAATTAATCCTTATAGGATTTATTTAGAGGTCCATTTACCAAAGGTCGAATTTCGAATTCATGTGAATATTTTTAATTTGAATATACTCACAATTCGACTAGGAGGTTATTTAAGAAAAAATTTGAATATCTAATATTCGATCGAATGGTTCTTACCCAAAAATTCAAATCGTATTTGATTCCTATGAATAGAGTTTTTCTCCCGAAAAAAAAACTCAAATGTCAGGAAGGCAATTAATATCTCCAAAAGGCTCATTGGACCTCTGCCATTGACTTGTACATGAACGTGGCAGGTTTTGGGTGGCAAATATTCGAATTAGGATTCACATTCGAATAGGGGGATTAAATGGCATGTAAAGGAAAAAAAAAATAAAATCCAATTTTTACTAACCTAACTCCAATATACTTTAATAAAAAAAAGTGTACCGTTTTTATAAGAAACCTGACTGTATGCAGTGACATTCTCCCTTCATTTACTGCTGTGGATAGGAATTGTCACAGTCCCTAACTGCTCTGCAGGGAAACAATCATACTTATGAACAGCAGGGGGAGCAGCTTTGTTTGTTTCCCTGTAGAGCAGTCAGCGACTGTGTAGAGATTTGTATTGGATTTTATTTTTGCCTTTACATCCCCTTTACTGTTTCCAACTCCAGCTGCAGGGACAAATATCATGGAGCCAGATTTAAAAAGATAAACTGGGATTCTATTTGGAGGAATATTTTGCTGCAGCGACTGGTTCTGCAGAGTTGGAGAAAGCTTGTACTAAACAATACAAAAACTATAAAATCTACATCAGATTACATGACAACACAGGGCCCAGTGCAGTCTGTATATTCTAATTATTAATCAGTCTTGCTGTATCGGCTTGTGGCAGATATTATTTGACTTGTGCTGTTTTGATAATTTATGACGATCCCTAAGCAGCCCAGACCACACTGAGCATGTGCACAGTCTTGGTCTTGCAAAGATGTTTAACAAAGTTACAAGATGGCCACCCCCTGTGGCCAACATTGAAAGCATAAAACAGTTGTTTGATTAGGCAGTGTAGTAAGTTCATGTTTATGTTTAGTATACAAAATACAGCATTTCTAACCTTATTCTATTTTAGACTTTACTTGCCCTTTAAAATTCCAATGTGTGCATTTTTACACTCTAAAATTCAAATTCAAATTTACTATTCGACCCTTGATAAATCTGCCAATTAATGTTTACAAGATTTCCTAGTAGACTTAAGCTACGAAGATCCAAATTATGGAAAGATCCGTTATCCGGAAAACCCCAAGTCCCAAGCATTCTGGATAACAGGTCCCATATCTGTATTTCATGTTCTTTAATTGTTCTGTGAACCCTTACTTGTTGGTTGCTTTCTTCTCGAATCGTCAATTGCCAGTAAGTGATTACAGAGTTATCAACCTATTTCTCTGCTCTCTTCCCCTCTAGTGAAATCAATACTGAAAATGCTGGATGGGCGAATGGACAAGGAGGCACAGGAGTTTGTGAAAAAGCTCAGGGAAATGGAGAAATACATGGAAGATGACTGAACTGTTGTGTTTATTAAGTGCAAATACGTTAAAACAAAATCTGAGAGCACCCCATGTCAGTAGGAGGCAGCCATCTTGGCTCTGAAAAGGACTGCGTAATTACTAGATGCCACAATGTTTGATATTCCTTTGGTTTGTTTCCTTTTGTCAAGTTCTAACTCCATGCACAGGAACTAAACGTTCTAAATATTATATGTTATATGAATATCGTAATACTCGGTGTGACTTGAATGTTCCTGCGGTTCCACCGAACAAGTAACCCCTCCGTCAGTCTGTTCAAGGAAATTCTGCTGCCTTTTCACATCCAGAATCTTGCCGCAAGCACCGTTACATGGGTTTTCCCACAATGCAGCACGTCAATAGGACCACACCTCCTGTGAGAGGAGATAAGGAGCTCATTGAGTGTAGCCTGCTAGTGTAGCTATAGCCAAGGGTAGGGCTAAAGCTATAGACACTAGTCTTAAAGGAGAACTAAAGCCTAATTAAAGAAGTAGCTAGAAATGTTGTACATTATGTTTTGTGCTTCTGTACCAGCCCAAGGCAACCACAACCCTTTAGCAGTAAAGATTTGTGTCTCCAAAGATGCCCCAGTAGCTCCACATCTTCTTTTCTGCTGATTCACTGCACATGCTCTGTGCTGCTGTCACTTACTGAGCTTAGGGACCCACTCACAATATACAGTACACATAGAATAGAAATGTCACAATATAAGGCTGATTAGTAATTAATACAGATATTAGACCAGTGCATTTAGCATCAGAATTTAACAATCAGCCTTGTAGCATCAGTTTATATAACAGACCAACCTCATTTTCTGCTGGATAATTAGTGACAAGCCCTAAGCTTAGCTTCTCAACAGCTGCTCAGAGCCCACTGAGCATGTGAGTGTCACAGACACTTTCCAAGATGGTGACCCCCTGTGACAAGTTTGAAGTCCTGGATCATTGCTGCTATTGACAAGCTGAAACTTTAGGCTGGTACATTAAGTTCAGTATATAAAACATTATATTATTAGCCACATTAATTTTTAGGGTATAGTTCTCCTTTTTAAAGGGGCAGTGTAGCTCCTTTTCGTCATGAGCTCAACAAATATGGCTTGTGCGGAACATATTTTTTGCCAATCGTTTAATCACAAAAAAAAAACATGTTTGGCCCTTGCGAGGTAAATAAGACTACCAGGGCACTGATACTTCCCCTGAATAAAAAAATGCAACAAAAAGAGTGAATGGATGATGCTGTGTACTGGTAATCTGATTACATACCTCGCAAGGATTAAACATGTAGTAGCTTTCATTTACCTTATTCACCTTTAGTTCGTGAAATAACAAAAACCATAGATTTTTTTCGTGATTAAAACAATTAGCAGAAAGTATGTTCAGCACAAGCCCTACTAGCATTGCACTCATGCTGAAAAGGGGTACACCGTCTCTTTAATGTAAGGCTTTACCATCAAGTTAAAGCTACAGTTTTATTATTACAGACAAAAAGGGTGTTGTTTTTAAAAATTTTAATTATTTGCATAAGACCATATTTACATTAAAGCTATATATGTTATGTATTAACCCTACTGCTGCCTGTGAGCTGCGCTCTACTATAGCTCTTGTAAAGCACTTTGCTACTCATATGGGCCTGACCACCACCATGAGTTGTAATACTAACATTTGCACCGTTTACCGACACCCATTTATTTATGAAATACAGGTATAGGTATACAGGATCCTGAAGCCTCGGGACCTGGGGTTTTCTGGATAACAGATCTTTCAGTAATTTGGATTTTCATACCTTAAGTCTACTAGAAAATCCTGTAAACATTAAATAAAACCCAATAGGCTGGTTTTGCTTCCAATAAGGCTTAATTGTATATTAGTTGGGATAAGTACAAGCAACTGTTTTATTATTACAGAGAAAAATCATATTTAAAAAATTGGGATTTGTTTGATTATAATGAAGTCTATGGGAGAAGGCCTTTCCGTAATTTGGAGCTTTCTGGGTAACGAATTTCCTGATAACGGATCCCATACCTGTAATACATTTATGCAATTCTTGTTCACAGATCAGCAACAGAATATTCCTACAGCACCATTTGTTTTTTTCCGTTGGTATAATGCTATAAAAGCATCAGTGGCTTGTACAGTTATTATTAGTGTTTGGTTTGTATTTCGAATGGACAATTAGCTGCCATTTCATACGAAGGAGCTTCTTAGAAACCAGCCTTTCTTGTAATACCCATTTTAGCTGTCTAGCAAAAAAAAAAAAGAATCATAAAAAAAACAAACAAAATGTTTTCCTTTTGCCTAGAATTCTATATTCACAGTTGTGATGTGACTACCTGAGCCAGGTCTGTAAAGCTGTGCTGGGAATTAAAAGGGTGGTTCACTTTTCAGTTAACTTTTTAGTAGTTATAGAATGGCCAATTCTAAGCAACTTTTCAATCGGACTTCATTTTTTATTTTTTTTATAATTTTTGAATTATTTGCCTTCTTCTTCTGACTATTTTCAGCTTTCAAATGGGGGTCACTGACCCCCATCTAACAAACAAATGCTCTGTAAGTTTTCAAATGCATTGTTATTGCTACTTTCTATTATTCATCTTTCTATTCAGACCCTCTCCTCTCAAATAAATGCATGGTTGTTAGGGTCACTTGGATCCTGGCAACCAGACGGCTTAAATGGCAAACTGGAATAACTCATAAACCACAAATAATAAAAAAATGAAACCCAATTGCAAATTGTCTCAGAATATGACTCTCTACATCATACGAAAAGTTTATTTAAAGGTGAACAACCCCTTTATATATATATATATATTGCTAGTTCCCTGGTCAATGCCAAATGCAGTTGATTTCTCTAAATGAAACGTGAGTTCTTTTACCATTTCTAGGTCTATTTTTATATATCAGTGTTTGTGTATTTGGAACGTAGGAAATGTCTGAAAACATAATGTTTCTTTACAGATAGAGGAATGGAGAAGTACAGTACCTTTTACATGTTTGATGATTCAAATGTTTTATATTTGTATTTTACATTTAATAAAATGTAAAAGAGCCAGAAGATGCCTTGCTTGGTCACTGAAGCTTGCCATCGCTTGTTCCCATATCCAGTAATGCTAATAAGGTTATAAGGCAGATATGCAATTATTTTCAGTATTATTATTATTATTTTCAGTATTATTATTATTTTCAGTATTATTGTACAATGAGATGGATACAGTGAGACAAATGTAAATATTCAAGGACACTAGAGGGCAGCAGAGAGAGAGAGAACGAGCCAGAGAAAAGAAGTGACTGCAGAATCCTGTGATCATTATGGACATACGATGCCTTTATCAATAGGAAATGGTAAGTTTAGCTGGAGCAGCAAGAGAACTGTACTCTGTGACTATGTTGTGCATGATGTAAATATCAATAAGCAATGACCATTTAATCAAAACCGTGAAAGTGATAAGATGAAGGACAAATATACGTGAAGAATACAATGAATATAATTTTAATTAACATATACACTGTGCTCACACAAGACATGTCAACTAGTAATGTGCAGGCTGACCCGAAACCCGGGGGAAACACAGGTTCAGGCCGACTCCGGCACAAAATCTTTGGGTCTCCTGTTCTCCCCGCCCACGACCTAGCACTTCCGCCTTCCAGCGCTGAAATTTATAGACTTGCGCCTGCCCCTTTTGTGACTTCACTGCAGGGCGGGTCTATAAATGAAGGGGCTGCAGCCCAGGTGCGGATTAAAAGGGGGCAGGTTAGGGTTGGGTGCGGGTCAAGCACATCACTGTCAACTGCTTCCATTGCTTTGTGTTTAGAATAGAAGAGCCTCCTCAAACAAAGAGATTTGAGCATGAGAGATTTCCCATTGAACTATTTTTTTCTGCGCTGGAACAATTTGCTCCAACTAGGGATGCACCGAATCCAGGATTCGGATTCAGCCCGGCCGAACCAAATCCTAATTTGCATATGCAAATTAGAAGTGGGGAGGAAATCGCATGATTTTTTGTCACAAAACAAGGACCTAAACAATGTTTCCCCCTTCCCACCCCTAATTTGCATATGCAAATTAGAATTCGGTTCGGTATTTGGCCAAATCTTTCACAAAGGATTCGGGTGTTTGGCCGAATACAAAATAGAGGATTCGGTGCATCCCTAGCTCCAACACAGAAAAACGTAGTCCAAATCTTTCCTCCTTGTGTGTTACGCACCGAGCCCACGGAACAGAATGGTGCACTGACCACTATCGCTTCATAGAATAAAATGGTTTTATGAACTCCGCCGGCCCATAGGTAAATGATTTCAGTCACTGGCGGGGTGGCCTAACAAACTGGCACCACTCAGTGATAACATTTCCTTCTCCGTTGAGAACGTGTGAGAAGAGAACGTATGGATATCACAAGGATCTGCAAACTCAATGCTCATCACTTTAATCATTCAGCTTACAAAGCCAGGAGATACCATGACATTATCTGATGTAAAGCCCACTTATTATCTTCATATAATAGCACTGCTGTGATTGAGAGATTGTCACACATTCTAGTCTCTAAGTCTCTTTTTTGCTCTATTCCATATTTTCGGTTTACTTGCTGCTGCTGCATCGTTGCTCTCCTCTTCTGAACCTTTCCCGATTCATCTGTTCCATCATCTTCCTCATCTGTGTCGACCTCATAATCGTCTGACTTTCAGCAGGGAAAAACCTAGTGTTTATATTGATTTCCATAGGGACTCTGTGCTGACCAAATATGGATTCTGCATGTGCAGAGTTAAATTAATTCATAAAATAAAGAGTGGGCAGTTCACCCAAGATTGACCAGCTTTCCCATACCCTTCAGATAGTTACTTTGCAAAGACAAGCCCGAATGTTGCCAGTTGCCTACTTTGTCTGGTTTAAATCCTAAAAAGCTTATTCATTTATCCAATTAAAAAACAAAATATCTGTAATAGATAAAAGTAATTACCAAATTACAGTAAGTAACAAGGTTACAATTAGCGATTGGCTGCAAGAATCATGGGTTTCAGTGGTGTAGTATGGAGCCAGGGTGGTGACTTTAACGTTGCTGCAAGCTGGCCTTAGGGCTATGGCAGTCTTAAAGGAGAACTAAAGCTTAACTAAAGAAGTAGCTAGAAATGTTGTACATTATGTTTTGTGCTTCTGTACCAGCCCAAGGCAACCACAGCCCTTTAGCAGTAAAGATCTGTGTCTCCAAAGATGCCCCAGTAGCTCCCCATCTTCTTTTCTGCTGATTCACTGCACATGCTCTGTGCTGCTGTCACTTACTGAGCTTAGGGACCCACTCACAATACACAGTACACATAGAATAGAAATGTCACAATATAAGGCTGATTAGTAATTAATACAGACAATTACTACATGGCAGCACAGAAATCAGTGCAATTAGTATCAGATTTTTAAAAAAAGACTTTAATGGGCATCAGCGACATTTCGGCAGTGGCTAATTTTTCGTGAAACGAAACGGGTCAAATTCACCCATCCCTACATATCTACATTTTGTGCCTGTAATCATGGCAAAAGAGATATGTGAGCCTCAGTTACCTGTTAGAAGTGAAGTCTCTGTTCAGATTGGAATACTCTCTTCCAGATTCAACATCAAACGGATCTTAGAAGTAGAAAAAGGAAATACGAATAAACATGGGATTTCTAAAAAAATGAATAAAACTAACGTCTTTCATTTAATGTATGGGGCAAGTTTATGAGATCACAAATAATGTAATGGTTTGTGCAAAATGAGTTTGCTCCACAGTCTATGAAAAATTGCTTTAGGTAGAGTCCTGCGCGGGTCCATTTTTTGGAACCCGTACCCGACCTGTACCCGCAACCCGGACCCGCAACCCAGGTTCTTACCGCTTGGACCCGTGGCCCGACCTGCAAACCCACAGAACCTCTGTCCAGCGTCTATACCCGCAACCCGCAGGTTTTTGCGGGTAATAAGCGGGTACCTGACCCGCTGCAGGACTCTAACTTTAGTCCAAAGCTCTGCAATTTATAGATAGATCCAGTGCCCTGCAAAATGTTTGGGACAAAGACACATTTTCTTTGATTTACCCCTCTGCTTCTCAGTGTAACATTTTTAATTAAAAAATTCAGCCGTGATTAAAGTGCACATTCCAGACTTTAATTGACAGTTATTTGCGTACATTTCAGTTTCACCATGTAGAAATGACAACGCTTTTGATACACCGTAATGTTTGGAACAATTGGCTTTACAGTACTTGGGTGTTGCAGTCAGTGAAGGGATAACACCATACCTCCCAACATTTTGGAAGTAAAATGAGGGACAAAAAATTTTTTTCCACACGTAGCGCAGCAAATTTTTTGACCACACCCCTTTCTGTGGCCACACCCCCTAATTACCAGGTTTGTTTTACAAAATTTGGCAGGTTATGAAAGTTTGAAAATATTTCTCCTTATCTAAACTGTGTTTTTGTGTCTCAAAATTGTTACAAAGTATCTTATTTGCACCTGTTAGCTGTTCTGGGCTCTCTGCTAAAAGCCAATTAAGTGAGAAACTTTGTTTCTTTTTCTGGCTGTTCAGTGCAGAGAAAAGAGGGACTTTCCAGTACAAATGAGGGACTGCGGGTTGAGCTGTCAAAAGAGGGACTGTCCCTCCGAAAAAGGGACAGTTGGGAGGTATGGATAACACTCCTAGGTTTGCTTCTACGATTTGGAGTCTGTACTGATCATTCAACACGTGGAGAAAAGCAATGCCAACCAAAGTCAAGGAAGGAATTATGGAACCATTAAAGACATCGGACAAACTTTAGGATTACCATAATCTACTGGAATATCATTAAGAAGAAAGATTTCACTGGTGAACTCTGTGATCATAAAGGGACTGGTAGGCAAAGGAAGACCTCCACTGTGGACCACAGAAGAATCCTCAAACTCTTCAGGAGGCAGGTATCTTTGTCAGAGACTACTATCCGCAGAAGACTTCATGAACAGAAATACAGAGGCTACAACACTAGTTAAACATGGTGGTGGGGGTGTTATGGCTCAGGCATGTATGGCTGCCACAGGTATTGACCTCAAAAAATACATCTCTATACTCATGCTATTTTTAAAAACTTGGTTTATTATCACATTAAAATGTACAACAATAACCCCACGTGGAGCCCAACGCGTTGTTATGCTTACCCAGCACTTAATCATAAGCAATCCCAAAATTGGAATTATAGAGATATATTTTTTGAGTTTAATGTTCTACCTCTCTTTGGTCACTAGAGGTCTCTATCATGCTACATTATATATTTAACATTAGGTTCTGTAGCCAATATACTTTTTGTATGATGCCACACTTATCTTCATTAATGATGTAACAGTTGCACAATAAATTCTGAGGTGTATAGAGACATCTTATCTGCTCAAGTTCCAGTAAATGCTGCCAACTTCATCCTGCAGCAAGATAATAATCCCACATAGGGGTGGTAGGGGACAGAATGAGCATTTTCCTGCCTACCATTCTAACTGCACTTGACCAAAATCTAATTTCTCATTTGTGCTTTGTGTTACACTGGTGTCATTTATTCTTAAACTGTAATTGGAATTATCCACTTTTTCTTATTCTAAAGAAGGTAATGAGGTCAAATACATAATTATTGCTTTACACTTTTTTAATCTGTTTTTTGCAGGTCCTTTTTGTCTGTGGCAAGGCCAATAAAGTGTCCAATGTTTATGAGTCGAGCACATGTCTACTCTCGAACGTTTGAAACGCCCTGGTTAGTCACACACATTCTCTGCTAGGTAAGTTTAACCAATAAGATGTCTTATTCCATGGAACACATCATTTGAGATTAGTGATGGGCGAATTCGCAAAACCGCCGCGAAAATTCGCCTGTGTCAAAAAAAATGGACGTCTTTTTTTTTTTGGACGCCGGCGTATTTTCGCCAGCGAATTTGCAGCGGCTTCCAAAAAACGGACGCCGGCTTCAAAAACAGACGCCGGCGCCGTTTTGCAAATTTTTCACCGTTTCACAACTTACGCGGAAAATTCGCAAATTTTTCAGTGAAGCGAACCGCCCCAAATTCGCCCATCACTATTTGTGATGCTTTTGAGCAGATTAGTTACAATACCTGCATTGGGGGCACCAAGTGCACCTTGATAGTGATCTGATGTAATATACTCATATTCTATAACCTGTAGGAACTATGTACGTGTTACTGGGTTTTACTCTGCTCGTTGGTATACAAGGTTCCCTTGTTATGGAGTCATTTAAGCTGAGTTCCCTCGTTGCAGTGTATCCAACACTATCCGAAGATTTGCACGAGAAATGGAATGAAGCAGAACAGGCCCAGTATGATGGACTTATTACTGAGCAGGTCTGTATGTTATCATTATAGTGCTACTAAATATAAAATACAGCAATTCCACCGTCATTTCTTTATAATCAGAGGTTTGGAGTATTGGAGGAATGCTGGGAGTTGAAATTACCAACACCTACAAGGTCTCTGATTTCCTATGCACAATTTGGCATCTGCCTATAAAGTGGCAAGTTATAAATATAATAAATGTAGAGATGTTTGTGGAAGATGAACATTACACTGTTCCCTTCAATGAAATATTAGCTCTCTATAGAAACAACCAAACACGTATCCTTGAAACACCTGCCAGCAATTCTGATACAACAGGACAGACGTACAGATCTGCAGTTAAAGCAATTTATTTATTTTGTTCATGTGTCACCAGGGCTATGGGAAAAAACTGAAGGAAATATTTCGGGAAGCCAGGTACCTGAAAACCCCTAAACATGAGGGAGAAGGGAAGGAAACCCAAGATAAACCTAATAAATTTGATTAATCAAAGCCATTAATCACAAATCTACATTCACAGAGTATTTGGCTCACTTATTCCTGTTTAACTGGAGTATTTTGGGCCTGTGGATTTAACAGCTTTGACTTGAATGTGGTCTTAAAGGGTTTGTTCACCTTTGAGTCAACTTTTAGTATGATGTAGAGAGTGAAATTCTGGGACAATTTGCAATTGGTTTTCATTTTTTATTATTTGTGGTTTTTGAGTTATTTAGCTTTTTATTCAGCAGCTCTGCAGTATACATTATAAACAATCTAGTAGCTAGGGTCCAAATTACCCTAGCAACCATGTATTGATTTGTATTGAGACTGGAATATAAATAGGAGAGGGCCTTACTAGAAAGAAGAGCAATAAAAGGTAGCAGTAATAATAAGTGTGTGACCTTACAGAGCATTAGATGGGGTCAGTGACGCCCATCTGAAAGCTGGAGTCAGAAGAAAAAGGCAAATAATTATAAAACTATAAAAAATAAATAATGAAAACCAAAGGAAAAGTTTCTTAGAGTTGGCCATTCTATTACATGCTAAAAGTTTACTTTAAGGTGAACCTCTCCTTTAATACCTTAATTTTCTCAGTTCATGGGACAGCGCCATTGCTAATAATAAAAAGTGCTTGTGTTTGACTGAAAATGTAAACAAATGAGAATAATGTTGCAAATAAAAGTATTTGCTTTTATTCTGAAAAAGTTAAAGACATTTGGGACTGTTTGCTGTGCTCCAGTGATATGATCCCAGTTCAGTCTCATCTGAAAAACGACATTTAGAAATTTGCTTGATTTCAAATAAATCATTTTCATGAAACCATAATCATACAACTTAAAAGAATCTACACAAAACGATTTCTCCGTGCAACACTAGGGGGCAGATTTATTATGTGCTGTAAAAAAACGACGGAATAATTTGGCAAATATCGTCAGGCATCAAATTAAATAAATTAAAACCCTTAAACGGTAGAAAATAACGGTGGCAAATCTGGCATTTTCATGGCGTAAAATAAAATGCATCTTGATAAATTCGCCATTTATTGGACACCTTTTTTTCAGCAAACTTCGTTTTACACAGCATAAAAAATAGGTTGCTATTAATGGTTATTTAACTCGGAGAACTGAGGCCAATGCATTAAATGCAAGGACAGTTCTACTGAGTAGATAACTGCCAGTGATTTGTTGACAGTAGATCTGGAACCACCAGTTTTGACAGTCCTGAATGGTGGACATCAGATTAGGTTGAACCTACAGGAAAGTAGACAGGTTTTTAGGTTGGATTTTAAAAGTTTCCAGGCATCAACAGGGCAGAGAGAGAAAATGTCCAGTTTTTCTGTATGGGTAAAGGGTCGCACATTCATTTATGTAAGCCAACTTATAACAACTAAATATTAGTGGAAGTCACATTGTGCCACTAGGTGGAGCTTGCCTTACACACATTCAGCAGAAATTAACATTTTTTGCTACAATCCTACAATTTGCTACTATGGTGTTACTGCAAAGGCAAGTGACGTCACTAAAGCCAACACTCTACTCAACATATATAAATCAAGTCAAGACTTCCCTTGTTGTTCTTACTGTATTGGGTTCATCACACAGAGCCAGGTACTGCCACACTTCCTTGACTTCACAAATCACGATATATCACTCCAGGGCCGGAACTAGGGGTAGGCAGAAGAGGCACATGCTTAGGGCGCAAAGGCTGAGGGGCGCCAGGCACGTACCCCTTCTGACGCCTTCCTCTAGTTCAGACCATTCTGTCCTGACTCCAGAAGCTGTTCACGCGAGTGCGCTCTCGCACTTCTCTGACACTTGCGTTGTTCCATGCATGTGCACTGGCTCAACGCTCTTTCACGCATGCGCACTTCCTCCATTACGCGACCAATAATTCACTGGCCAACATATAGTAGGTCTATTTTCATAGTTCCTGGGTGCGATTTATAGTTTATCTTGCCTGTTCCTGATCCTGCCTGTCCTTTACCATTCCTAGTTTGCTGGCTGTCTCTAACTATCTTGGATCCTGTTTCTGTACCACGATACTCTTGGTTTTGACCCAGCCTGTGACCACGACTAGTTCTGGGTTTTGGGACACCCTGCATTACATTACGCTGGGCCATAATGCTGGAGCAGCCACTTCTCCTTCTACAACTGAAGGGATTCTGGCAAGTCTCCCCCAGTGCCTGGGGGAACAAGAGGCAAAGCAGGATCAAATTGTCCAGTGACTAAATTGTCTACTCCCTAGTTGCTAATGTAAATTGGACCCTAGTAATGGAGAGATGCTGAACATAATGCTAAATAATTAAAAAAACAAAAAACAAAGTTTCAGTTGCAAACTTTTTCAGAATATAAGAGTCTGCATTACATTGGAAATGAATAAGAGAATGAATTCTTCTTCTTCTTCCTTTGACCCTATTCAATACCCCATATACAGGCAGGTAAAATCCTTCACACAAATAATCTGCAACTACACAAAGCTGTCCATTATAAACAAAACGAGTGAAAAACCAAACATGAAATTGCACATCATATTCTTGTGCTAAAAATATATTTATTGGTAAAATGTTACACTGTAAAAAAACAATGATCCACGGAACCCATAGCATTGCACAGAGTGAGGGGAATGTTCCATTCCAATAAGAGGAGACACATGAATGATAAAATAATCCCAGTAATAAAATGTCAGTGAGGATGATGAATGGTCTGTGTCCATGTTTATTACATATGCTCATATGAGCTAAACGTGAGAAACACATGAAGTTCTATATAGAGCAGCATGTGACTATTTTGCTGCTATGCCCCCCCCCCCCGAATTTGCATTTGCTATTTAGATATGAATACTGTGATGCTCAGATTGGCTTTAAATTCCATCAGCCATCTCAGGTCATTTTGCCTGGTCATGTGCTTTCAGAAAGAGCCAGCACTTTAGGATGGAACTGCTTTCTGGCAGGTTTTATTTCTCCTACTCAATGTAACTGAATGTGTCGCAGTGGGAATTGGATTTTACTATTGAGTGTTGTTCTTAGATCTACCAGGCAGCTGTTTTCTTGTCTTAGGGAGCTTTTATCTGGTTACCTTCTCATTTTGCTGATGGGCTGCGGGGGGGGGGGGGGGAGGGGTGATATCACTCTAACTTGCAGTACAGCAGCAATGACTGGGTAATGACTGGGGGGTTAACTGATGTCTAGCCCCATGTCAGATTTCAAAATTAAATATAAAAAAATCTCTTTGCTCTTTTGAGAAATGGATTTCAGTGCAGAACTATGCTGGATCAGCACTATTAACTGATGTGTTTTGAAAAAAACATTTTTTCCAATGACAGTATCCCTTTAAACACTAGCACAAACCATATGCACACTCCAGGCCTATAGTTCCTGCTGTGCAATGTACTATATGGAATCCTATGACAAGATCTGCAGGACGTCTCTGATCCTGGCCATCTTTGCAACAAGATCTTCCTCTTTAGTGTCATCGGAGCTGTCATACTGCTTCATTAATGCCTCGGCTTTCTGCACAGTGGTGTCCCGGGCCCTGCCTTGCAGCCCAGCTATGTAGTCCAAGAGGATCTTGAAATATTTGTCAGGTATCTGAAAGAAAGAAGCGACATGATGGAGAAGCTGGAGCAAAGGGCAGAGCTGGCTGTGCAGTAATATATACATTATGTAGATACACAGTTATTCCTCCTGGACTCACTGACATATATTATTTATAACATTACACATAAAGAATAGTTTAAGTCACTGTGGGTGGTGCTTATATACAGTGATTTGCACACTTGCACTTACCTTAAGAAATATCCAGACATGGACTGAAGCTTATTATTTCTATGAATAATCAAAGTACAGTACTACTGATTAATTGCTGAGTTCCTGGTAGTGGTGTAACTACAAGGGGGTAGTTTATTATGGGTGCAACTGCACCAGGGTCCGTGGCCCCTGCAACCCCGATGGGGCCCGCATCCCTGGAGGGGAAGTAAGTCGTAGTACAGGTATCAGATCCATTATCTGGAAAGCTCCGAATTACGGAAAGGCTACCACCCATAGACTCCATTTTATCCAAATAATCCAAATTTTTAAAAATGATTTCCTTTTTCTCTGTAATAATAAAAAAATAGCTTGTACTTGATCCCAACTAAGAAATAATTAATACTTATTGGAAGCAAAACCAGCCTATTGGGTTTATTTAATGTTTAAATGACTTTCTAATAGACTTAAGGTATGAAGATCCAAATAACAAAGATCTGTTACCCGAGAAAAACCCCAGGCCCTGAGCATTCTGGAAAACAGGTGATATACCTGTAGTAAAATGAAGGAAGAACTGTCCTTTATTTTAGAGTAGCACAGGCACTGGGGAGTTTCTTTGTCCAATCCCTGCTTGACTCTCAGGTGTAGAACCACCCCCTTTCTGAGTCACCCTATCAAGACAAGTGGAACACTGCTAGGGAGTAATGATGATGTTCGAGTATTTGCCTCATTTTAAAACTGTAGAAAATACAAAGCTTCTGGGTTTAGTTTAGGAAGCCTGTTAAATATATGATCAGCAGATCATTTCATCCTCTGGAAGGAAAGCCTTTACCTGCAGGAAAATTGGTTTGTTCCATCTGCCCTGTCTGTCTGCCTTATCAGTGCAGCTGATGTTGTGATGGCTCATTCTGTTAATGCCTTTAAGGGTCAGGGGACACAGGCAGATTCGGGGAGATTAGTTGCCCGGCGACAAATCTCTTCTTCATGGTGACTTATCTCCCTGAACTGCCTCCCCTGCCTTCCTGCCGGCAAAAATGCAAATCTCCGGCGGGAAGGCAGTTCGGGGAGATTAGTCAACCTGAAAAAAAAAGGAGATTTGTCGCCGGACAACTAATCTTCCCGAATCTGCCTGTGTGCCCTGACCCTAAGAGTGGTTTGGATGATTTCTTGGACAGACATAATATCAAAGGCTATTGTGATACTAAACTTTATAGTTAGTATAGATATAGTAACATAGTAAGTAAGGTTGTAAAAAGACATGTCCATCGAGTTCAACTTTTTTTTTTTTTTATTAACTACCCATCTGCCAGTTGGGTATATGGGTATATAGAATTTATGTGAAAGTATAGAGGGGTGTGTATATGGATGTCTTTTTTCAACACGAGAGAAGGAGGGTAGTAAGTAGCAGGATACCTTGTGTAGAATAAACAGCCTCTATATTTTCTATAGCAAAATGGCTGTGTAAATACAAGTGGACATCTATTATTGAAATGCTCTCGATTAAGCCTCTATTTTCAGTATGTTTTATAAGTGATTTGCTGCTTCTGCCACATTTCTCTAAATCAGCCACTGTCTCTGTTCCCAAACTCCTGTCTCTCAATGAACCTTTCTCAATATAAATGAATTCCCTGTCACCCTGGCCACTTTCCCTTCAACAGTCCCTTCCACCTCCCCCACCAAATTTAACTATATCGCCCGGTTAATCCCAAATTGACACTGCCCCACCAACTTGCTGTTTGCTTCCCATTTGTTCAGGGGTCTATCACTTATAAGGATCCAATAACATCAAAAAATGTTTTTTAAAAATGTGTTTGTATATAACGGAAAAAAAAAACACCAAGACATTTTTTACTTTAAAATTGCAAAGTCTTTATTAAGAAATAACTTACCGAAACTCCGCTTGTGCTTCTCTTCTGAAAAGGCGACAGGGCGACGATCCATCGCGCGGCGCTCGATTTCTCTTCCCTACCGATCTCCTAGAAGGCAGGGAGGAGAAATGGAGCACCACACGCTGGATCGTCGTCCTTTTGCCTTTTCTGAAGAGAAGCACAAGCGGAGTTTGCGATTTTAAAGTCAAATATGTCTTAGTCTTTTTTTGTCATTATATACAAAAAAATTTTTTTTAACAAATGTTGATGTTACCAGAGATGTAACTATAGATGAACAGTTTCATAAAAAAAAACCTTGTTCAAATAGTTTAATGGGGCACTAAAATTATTGCTCTGATACATGAAATTGCCACAGCGTGTTATAAGTTCTGGGGGTATTATACATGAGATTGTCACTGTACCATCCTGCTGTGAGTTCTGTGGGTATTATACATTATACATGAGATTGCACACCTCCAAAGATGTCCCAAGCCGACCAATGTTGTCCCTGCTTCCATGATTTTATAGTTGTACAGCACTTTGCCCTTAAAAAGCATACCAGTTTCAGTAGGTAAAAATAATGTTTTAAACTCAGTCCTGTGACATTAGTTCAGTAAGTGTTGTAATCAGTGGCACATGCGTGTGAGGGGCGGGGCAGTTCCAAATTTCTGCACCAGGGCCCCTAGATGTGTCTAGTTATGCCACTGGCTCTTGGAATGACAGGGTCAAGTAAAGCTGTACCTTTCTATCACATAATGTCTTCCTTTCTGCATAGTAAAATAGAGTATACACTGCTACGCAACTGTACTATACTGGAACTGCCATATAGCTTGTCTCAAGAAAGAAATGTTCTTTTTCAGGCAAACTTCTCATTAAGAATAAATAGTCTGAAATGTACCTTGATAACCCAGTAATTATACTTTTCCCATGGACATCTTCCCATAAAACAGTATTCTGTGCAGGCTGAACATGCATTTTCCACACCAGGGCCCTAATAATAATAATAAGCAATGGGAACTGAAAGCTTAGCTGGCAATGATGCTTTTGTCACACACATAAATGTATGCCTGGATACAAGTGGAGGAAAATACTATAATATACATTCTAATACAGCATTCCAAGGCACATTATTCTAATTGCTGGTGTCTAAGGCCAGAGTTATTGTTACTGACAAACACAGGGTCTAGTGGTTTAGGTGCAACATGAAGGACATACATTAGTTAGTTAGTTAGTTAGTTAGTTAGTAAATCCTCTTCATTCTGTAATAACAACAAAGGTTACTATGGCAGTTAAATGGCAAATGGGTAGATAAAAATGACAAAGAAACAGTTGATGATGTTTACTTCCCCTTGTGACGGACCCTTTTGCCATGAAGGAATCAGTCATTAAGAAGACGGCACAGGGTATGGCTGCTGATACTGGCCCTTTAATGATTGGTGCAAAAAGTGAATACTGAGATGATGATCTACAGTCTCATGGAACTAATATAATTCAAAGGTGTATAGTAACTCATATAGTACAAAAACAGTTTTTCCCTTATAAACTTCAAATACTGGAGTCACTCCTACTGATAGGTTGCAGTTTAGTGTTGGTGGGCTCAGTACAGGCTTTTATATAGATGTCATCCTTAAATTACATACAAAGCTCCTAACTTTGGGGTGCTAATCTGTTTATATATATATATATATATATATATATATATATATATATATATATATATATATATATATATATATATATATATATGGTTGTATGTGTGTATAGATATATATATAATACACAAAAACCTTGAATATCTTGTAAATGATATCCTTATCCTTCAGTGCTTTTATATGGTCACGGAACTCCTCGGTGACTTATAATATCCTTATATTTTACAACAGGGGGTACTTTATTCACTTTATCCTTCAGTGCTTTTATATGGTCACGGAACTCCTCGGTGACTTATAATATCCTTATATTTTACAACAGGGGGTACTTTATTCACTATATAATAACATAGTACAGGTATGGGACTTTTTATCCAGAATGCTTGGGGCATTCCGGATAATGGATCTGTCCGTAATTTGGATCTGCATACCTTAAATCCAATATAAAATCATGTAAATATTAAATAAACCCAATAGACTGATTTTGCTTCCAATAAGGATTAATTATATCTTAGCTTGGTTTATATACAAGGTACTGTTTAATTATTACAGAGAAAAAGAAAAAAATTGGATTACTTTCTGAATAACGGGTTTCCGGATAACTGATCCAATACCTGTACCGCACTCAATGGAAATACTAAATATCTAAATTTACTGAACAAAAATCCAACGTTTAGAACAACTGTGCCCTTTCTCAAGGATAAAAGCACAGTTGTTGTTGCAAACATTGGGTTTTTTTCCATAAATTTAGATTTTTCTTACCTGCTTTAACACCTTGTTTAATTAAAGGAAGACACCTTATTATAAATAAAATTAATGACATCACAGCACCGAGAGGAGAATTGTGGCTCAACTTTTTGGATGTGAGGGACTTATTCCCCACTATTTTCTGTGAAGAAGAGGTGGAACTTGTGTGGTGCTATTTATTGCATTAATGCTTAGCAAAGGTGTTTTTAGGTATATCCCCGTGGACTTTGCAGTGGATTAAGTCTTAATGAATATGTGATGTATTAATAGGAACAATAATTCCTATAAAAGGGTCGCATTGTTGTGATACAAAAGATTTACGTAATTTAACTTGTAATCCCTAATGCAGTCTTTTGGTACGATGCAGAGAGGGATATTCTGATGCAGTTTGCAGTTGTTTTTCATATATTTTTTTTTTAATTATTTCTGATTTTTGGGTTATTCACCTTTATATTATGCAACTCTCCAGTTTGCAGTTTTAGCTGTCTGGTTGCTAGAGTCCAAATAACCCTAGCAACCATGCATTGATTTGAATAAGAGAATTGGACTGTGATATGAATAGGAGAGAGCTTGATAGCACCTATAACAAAACATTTGTAAATCTTGCTCCTCAAAGTACAACTGGGAACCTTTTACCAACATATGTAATATCAGAAATAGAACTAAACACTCTTCAAAAGATAACAGATCAACTGTATGCTGTGCAGAAAGCAAAGATGAAAGTGAGACACAAGTCCAATCTGGATGTTTTACAAAGTTTCATTTCTTTAAGAGGGGAATTTCCAAGACCACTGAATTGAAATCAGACAAAAAAAACCACAACAATGCACAAATGAAAAAGTCAAGGCCTCAAAAAAGGAGGAAAAGACCAAAATGGTGGAACTAGAAGAAAAAACAGAATCCTGCAGCACTGAAAAAAAAGGAAGAAATACATGAGCCAAACATTTCTTGCAAAGCAGAGCAAGGGGGAAGCAATGTGCCAAAAGGAGGAACACAAAGCTGAACCTGTCTCCATCGCCTGCACAAAGGAAGGAACATGAAAGCAACCCACCAACTAACTGCTTGAAAAAGACCAACAAGGTGGCAAGGAAAGAGAAAAGAAATAAGAAAGAGACCACTAAGGGGGAAGTAGAAGAAAAACCCTCCACTATTTGCCTAAATGAGGCAAATTCCAAAAAGATAGAAAAAATAAGAAAAGCCTTATCAAGGCAGAAATTGAGAAAAAAAAAACCCAAAGTGGCTTTGTGGGTTTATACAGAGCCTTATATGCTGGTGTAAATGATGAAGAGGTATATGAGGCACACACTTGGAAAATGGAGAAACGAAAAACAGAACCTGACTCCACTCCTTGCAAAAATGAGGAACATCAAATCCTGTCCTTCACTGACCATGAGAGAAGGGACAAAAAGTAGGCAAGGAAAGGTAGAAAATATAATAGACAGGCTATCAAGGCAGAGGAAAAGAAAAAGAGAGAAAAGTTATCAGAGGAATTCAAATCATGGACCCGATTCTACTCGGATGAAGAGAATGAATTTTCTGAGGATTCTTTTTGTGCATACATTGAAGTTCCAGATCAGACCTTCCCTGCCAGAACTGGCATTTCAAAAAGACCCACCACACTGGGAAACATGTAAGTGGTTTCTTTAGTAGTAGATCATACAAAAGGGACATGGCTGCCAGTCAAAGGTACTTTTACATATGGAACACTAAACATTAAAACATACAGGCTGACAACACAAAATACACTATTTTATTCCACTTTTACAGGGAAGGTATAACATTATAAAATGTTCTGTAGTTGTAATACCAGAAAGGCTGAATGTCTTCTAGAATGCAAATATTGTGGGAAACGCAGGGCCGGATTTACATAGCGCACGCCCCTAGGCCCACTGCCATTCGTCGCCCCTGTCCCTTCACCTTTATTCGTGCAAATTTTAATCATCGGGACCGGAGCAATGGGGATTGGCACATGGGAAATTTATAAAATGATTGTATCTCCCAGTGTTTTTGAACCAATGTGAGTGTGGTTGGGCAGCATGCCGCCCCCTAAAATTCTGCCACCCTAGGGTCGGGCTTGGTGGCCTTCCCACAAATCCAGGCCTGTGGAAACGGTAGGAATAAAGGAGAGAATTAGAGTGATATAAAAGGCATAGATTATAAAGATAAGTATTCACCAATAGACTGACATTTCACTATGTGCTCCAGAAAAGGCTCCCTAGATTAAAGTGCAAAAGTAACATAATGAGTGGGGGTTCCTCTAAGAAAGGCTGATAGTCGTGTGCCTTCAGTCTACAGGAGACCCGTTGACTCTTCATGTTAGAGGCAGGCAAGTGTAATAGAAGGGGAGAATTAGCTGCACTCCCAATGTTACACCAGATAGATAAAAGCAGTCATAAACTAATTTAATCAGAAAAAAAAGAAACATTAAAAATGGGTACATTGTCTATATTTTTTAATTTTCATATCTTACAACTGCAGTGGAGAATAAAACATAGGTTATATTTCAAAGGTTAAAAAACTGAACAGAAGTGAATACATTGCATATTTATATCTGGGCTGAACAGCATCAGTGCAGACTGCAGGCTTAATATCCATTTATTTTAGTATATAATCTGCTCATAGCCCTAGCTTGGCTGCATTACTGTATTAGTGATCATCAGAGACTCCTGGAAGTCATTGAGTGTCCTTATGCTTCACACCAATGAATGGCACGTGCATTTAGCCCATTATTCACATATTTATTCCTGTGTTAAATAACATTTTCCCTCTTATTCTAGACACAGACTGACTTTGGCAGCTCCCACAGGCAACAACTTTACAAAAGCTGGATGACTGTGGGTTGAACAATGTATATATCAAAACAGTCAATGAACAAACGAGCAGTTGCTCAGTTGGCACCGTTGTGTACTGTATATCAAGCGTGTTGGCTTCCACTAGTATAACCTGTTGGTAGAACTATAGTTGTGTTTATAACACTGGTGTCTGCTACGTTAAGCTTGTATAAAACTTTTCTTAGTTGTTGCTGGAAAGAGAGAAAGTTCTTTAAGTCAGGAATTATCAAGCATTATTTATGAAAAACACCGGTACCGGCAGTAGGATTGGAGTATGACAAGTGAGAAAGAGACTAAAACAATTGTTTGAGGAGTAAAAGAAGAAGAAACAGTCCCCATAAAGAAAGAGGCACCATAGTTATATAAAGCAGGTGTGGCGCCGGGGAAGCCATTTGCTGGCGCAGGACTAATTGGGAGACAGCTGCAGAGAACATCTGTTGCACTGTGTGGGAGTTACGGTAGCTTGTGCTAATGAAAAACAAAACAGCCAGAAGTAACCGGCAATTGCAATAATTTAAACCCCGGAGCCTACATGGAAGGTTATTTATACTCATCTACATGTCAATTGCCAGTTGGATGATGTTAAAGGAAGAGTTTTGGAAATGTACTGAGACAATACTAAATACTTCTAAACCACATACTCCACCATACCTTGTTGTACTGACCCCCAAATAGTGACTCATGAGCAACATGTGGCTCAGCAACCCTTTGGATGTTTCTCCCAGTGGCCTCCAGGCTTGGAGGCAAGTCTTGGTTGCATAAAAACCATGTTTACTGCTCAAAAGTTCCTCTTGTAGCTGCCAGCCCACATAAAGGTTACCAAATCATTCCACTTATTTTGTGCCACCAGAAACATTTTTTTACGCTTGCCTTACTCTCCAACTCATCTGAAATCGGCCCACAGGTAAGAAAGTTGAAGACCAACCCTTGTTGCATTCATTCTGTAGTGCTTTTGGGGATCTGCCAAAATCTCTTTCTATGCACCAACCCCAATCAGGTCTCTGGCATGTCCCCTAAACGCTGTTCATTTGAGCGATTCGTTTTCCAAAGTCACCTGAAGTTTCCTCGTGAAGCATTCCAAGTGCCATCCCGTCGGCGATTTAGATTCTAGTCAGCAGGGAGGAAGTTCAGGGAGATTAGTCGCCCGAAGAAGAGGCGATTTGTCGCCGGGCAACTAAATCTCCCCGAATCTTCTCGTCTGTCTCTGCCCTTAAGGTGGCCAAACAGATGCAGATTTCGTTGTGTGAAACGACTGATAGCACAATCTGATAAAATTGCTGACTTATTGTTACATTCAGTGGCGGAACTACCGAGGGAGCAGGGGGTGCGATTGGGCCAGGGCCCCCGGAAGCTCCCGCACCCTGTCCCCTCTGTGTGTGTGTGTGAGGCTCCCCCGCCCAATCCGTTCAGAAGGAGGGGAAAGTGAAAGGGCAATGTCCTTGTGGTGCGACCGACTGACTTCAGTCTCCCCACAGGCTCAGCACGACAGCACCGCACAGATTATATCACTAAACGGCAGCAGAGGATGAAAAAGTGGGCGGGGATTTACCTCTGACAGCTGCTTCCCAACAGCCAATAGGGTGCGCTGCGTGATGTCACTGGTGGCGCGCTGTTTTCAATCGGCTATGTATTTTCAGCTCCTGCTTGTGATCTCCTGTCTGGAGGCTGCGTCAGGCAGGGGGCACGAACAGCAACAGCAGCGGCAGCAGGGGGGACCATACACCCTGACCTCCAGCCTTACTCTACCTCCATGAAAAGACTGCCAGGCACCGGATCTCTAAAGCATATTAACAGCAACAGTCCCAGATACCAGCACACGAACATGCTAATAGTCCCGCAGTGTTATATATATATATATATATATATATATATATATATACACACATACATATACATATATATATATATATATATCTGTATATCTATATATATATATATCTATATATATATATATATATATATTTATATATACACGACTTTGGCACTGCAGGGGTTACATGACTGGGCACTTCTCTGAGAAATGGGGCTTAGTGCGTGTGCGCTGTTTTAACACATTCGCCTTTATTACCTGCTCTAATGATAACTTTGTATTAAAAAAACCATATGGCAGCTCTTTCTGTAAATATTTCATTCCAACTAGTCAGAGAGGCCTTACACATGCCCCCCATAGTGTTACATTAAAGGGGTGGTTCACCTTCAGGTTAACTTTTAGTATGTTATAGAATGGTAATTCTAACCAACTTTTCAATTGGTGTTCATTTTTTTCTTTTAAGGTAGGGACGGCTCCAACTTATAAATTTTACGAGTTGTCGCATTCCTTCCAGTTACTCCTAAGCCGCCACACTACCCTTAAGCATAAATAATGTGTAATACCATAACAAGTGTAGAATGTGCTCCCCTCCCAGTAACCCAACAGTAACCAGCAGGTACAATGTGCTTGTCTGTTGTTTAAATGCAAACATCTGAAAGCTTTCATAAGCATTACTACAAATGGAGTGGATTTTTTTTGCCTCTGCTTATAATAACCCAAGGTCATCCCCCATAAGACCCCATTATGCAATAAAATGCAGACATATATTAAAAAATAAATGCTGCCAAAATATTTGCTTAATACGTTTCAGCATTTGCAAAAGTTTGGAATAACTTTCTGATTAGCAAGTTTTAAATACAAACAGGTCTTGAGATCCACATCTGGAATACCTGTCATTCTAAGGTAGAAATATGTTTTTATATTAGGGATGCAACAAACGCTGTGAAATCCCAAATCTGCTTCTCTAGATTCGTCCGAATATTGAACTGAACCCAAATCCTCTTTGTTCACGGAAACTGATGGCGTGCTGGAGGCAAGTCTTACGCTTTTTTTTAAGGATTCGATTCTATTCGGCCAGGCTTTTGGATTTGGCTGAATTTAAATTCTGCTGAAAAAGGCTCTGATTTACCCAAATCCCAAAGCAAATCCTGGATTCGGTGCATCCCTATTTTATATGTGTGAATTCCATGTGATGCCCTTCCCTAAGCAATCAGGATGTTTTTCCTCATAAACATAAACATGCCTATATATAAATATACAAGAACAACTAACCTTTTCCGGATCATACATGTGCAGAAGAAGCCATGTTTGCCTGGTTTTCTGAAACTTCCATTCTTCATGTTTTTTCGACCAGCTGCAGAGAAATATTTCAAAAATACAGATTCATGTCTCTTTTATTCAAAGGAAGAAAGACAGGATTTGCTGCAGCATGTTGGATATGCTCATTCATAGCAAAACGTGATCTCCCTGGCTGTTGCTCCTAGCACATGATGATCAGCACTGATCTCTTTCAGCAGTTTCAAATGATGAGATAAGAATCTTCCCTAATCAGAAGACTTTGTACAAACATTCTGCTGTATGTAATTTTGTAGCTCTTTTAAAACATGCAACCTGATGAGCCCACAATGGATGAATAAAAACTGGACTTTTATTATTATTAAACAGTATTATTAGCACTCTAATCAAATTAAACACTTGGACATTTTGGTCAATCACCTGCTACACACAGAACCTGACCACGTTGCAATGTCATTAAAGAAAATGAAAATGTCTTGTGCAGTTTTTAGTAGGTGTATGCTGGACAGCTGAAACAGGTATGGGATTCGTTATCCAGAAACCCGTTATCTAGAAAGGAAGGAAGACTCCTTCGATTTCTAAAATGGATTTTCTCTTAAAGGAGAAGGAAAGGTTAAAACTAAGTAAGCCTTCTAAATATACCAGTAAATCCCCAAAGTAATGTTGCTCTGAGTCCCCTGTCAAAAGAAACACTGCATTTCTTTCCTTCTATTGTGTACTCATGGGCTTCTGTATCAGACTTCCTGCCTTCAGCTTAAACCTCATTGCCCTGGGCAAGAGCATGCTCAGTTTGCTCCTCTCCCCCCACCCCTCCCTTCTCTACTGTAATCTGAGCCCAGAGCAGGGAGAGACTCAGGCAGGAAGTGATGTCACACCATGTTAATACTGCAGCTGCTATCCTAAACAAACAGAGCGTTTCTAGAGCTTTTTACTCAGGTATGGTAAAGCATTCTACAGAATAAATATAGCATTCTAGCTTGCACTATTGCAGCTAATCTATTGGCAATAAAATGCCACCGTAGCTTTCCTTCTCCTTTAAATAATAAAAAACGTACCTTGTACAGCTATGGGGCCCGTTATCCAGAATGCTTGGGACCTGGGGTTTTACAGATTTCCGTAATTTGAATCGTCATACCTTAAGACTACTAGAAAATCATGTAAACATTAAATAAACCCAATAGGTTGGTTTTGCTTCCAATAAGGATTAATTATATCTTAGTTGGGATCAAGTACAAGCTACTGTTTTATTATTACAGAAAAAAAGGAAATCATTTTTAAAAAAAATCTGATTATTTGGATAAAAAATGGAGACAGCCTTTCTGTAACTCTGAGCTTTCTGGATAACGGGTTTCAGGATAAAAGATCCAATACCTGAAGTTGATCCCAACTAAGATATAATTAATCCTTATTAGAGACAAAATAATTGAATTGGGTTTAATTATAAGTAGATTTATGATATGTCCATGATCCAAATTCCAGAAGGTCCCCAGTATTCTGGATAATAGGTTCGACCGATATCTGGGTTGACTTACCAATTGGACAGGTTTTAAAAATTTCATCTGGCACCAAACTGGCCAGTGAATGGTGGTTCTGCAGATAAAGAAGCAAATTGATGTCGGGGAGAGAGGATGATGGACCAAACAAATGCAATAGAAAAAAGGTGTCTATATGGTGTATGGCCCCTTGTATCATTGGCTACAATCAGATACTGTATGGGATTGACCCATGTACCTTTGCTGCCTTTAGACTGACCATATTAGTTATAGTGTACACTTATTATTCTACGTAAGAAAAACTATATACATATATTTAATTGTTGGTTTTAACTCACAGCTGATATATATATATATATACACAGGTATATATATCCTTGTAAAAGGCCCTAATAGGGGCCGAAACGTCGGATGTATAGATGCATACAATAAAAATAATTTGATTTACCACAAACTGGAGTGCGAGTCCGTGTGAAGATTTTTATAAATTACTTTACCCTGTACCCACATTTGCTGAATTATTCCAGATCAGAGTGCGGCTGCTTGAGACTGAATGAATATATTGAATCTATAATGCAAATTGCTTGTGCTCAAATAGATGCCAAGGGTAACAGGTTCATTATATAAAACATCCTCCTGTTTATAAAGCTCTTGGTTATGGCCGTCTGTGTGACAAGCGACATTGATAGCCTTGTGCTGCTTCTTCCTTTGTGTTCTTTTCCGTCAGCGCTGCCAAGGAAAGCTTTTAAACGGTGTCATATTGTCTGGAAAAGTAGCTTTACAAAAGCCTACCTATATCCTAAGTGCTGTTCCGAGAGCCCTACATGTGTCTCTTTTATGAGTTCCAGACCAGCTGTTTCGCAAACATTTTTTTCCATAAAGCCAGTTATTGTACGGCTGAAATGGATAATTATGTGCAATGCAGAACGTCACCCGCATCATGCATGGCTTTTATGTCTGCTATAGAAGAGAGATGGCACAGAAAGTAACTCAGAAGCACAATAAGGAAGGCTAATGTAGTAAAATAGCTTGCGCTTATATGAGAGGCCATGAGTTTCCATTCATGCACAGTTTTTGTGTATACCAATGTGCAGCAATGGTCACTGGGAAATACAAGAGGGTTCCAGTACAAAGCACACCAAAACAAATATTAAAAGAGTGGTTCCGCTTTAACTTAACTTTAATTATGTTATAGATCAATTCCTAGGTGCTTTGTAATTAGTCTTCATTTTTTATTTTGTACAGTTTTGGAATAATTGGCCTTCCTCTTCTTTCCAGCATTCAAAAAATACTATTGCACAATTTTATTATCAGTGAGCATTTTTATTCCTCTTTCTATTCAGTCACTCTCCTTCCAGTCTCTCATCAGACAAAAATTACTTTGAAAGTGATTTAAATCTTAAAATGTTGCCTGCTATGCAGCCTTAAGATTTTAGGGAAGCCCGACCAATCCTTCGAAATTATCGTGCGGTTAGTGGGATTCGAACGATCGTACATCTTACGATTTTTCGGCCGACATCTGTCAGGAAATTGATCGGCCAGGTTAAAAAATCTTTGTCGGTCCCAGTGCAATCTATCTATGTTTGCAGGGACAAGCAGGCAGCTCCCCTTTGTTTTCCTGGCAAATTGGTCCTTTTAGTTGATGGTAAATTCGTACGATCGTTCTGAGAATATCGTGGTCTCATGATCAGGATCTGATCTTTTAAAAATCTCAACATCTATGGCCGGCTTTAGGGTCAGGGAACACATGCAGATTTGGGGAGATTAGTCGCCCGAGACAAATCTCCCCGACTAATCTCCCCGAACTGCCTCCCCTGCTGGTAAATTGCCCGTGGGATGGCACTTGGAGTGATCCGTTTTCAAAAGTCGCCCCCGAAGTTGCCTGATGAGGAAACTTCGGGAAACAAACCGCTCCGAGTGCCATCCTGCGGGCGATTTACATTTTAGCTGACGGGAAAGAAGGGGAGGTAGTTCGGGGAGATTAGTTGCCCCGAAGAAGAGGCGACTAATCTCCCCGAATCTGCCTGTGTGCCTTTACCCTAAGGGTCAGGGCACAGGCAGATTCAGGGAGATTAGTCGCCCAGCGACAAATCTCCTCTTCTTGGGGCGACTAATCTCCCCGAACTACCTCCCCTGCCTGCGCGATTCATTTTCCAAAGTTGCCTGAAGTTAACTTCAGGCGACTTCGGAAAACGAATTGCGCCAAGTGCAGGGGAGGCAGTTCAGGGAGATTAGTCGCCCCGCAGAAGAGGAGATTTGTCACCGGGCGACTAATCTCCCTGAATCTGCCTGTGTGCCCTGACCCTTAGGGAACTGGGTTCATCGTTCGGCTGGATTGAAGCATTATCATACCTGCCAAAGTTCCTGTTGAAAAGACTGACCAATTTTTGGCAAAATCTATTATCTAATCTTTGAATACAACCATAATCATCAGGTTAAAAATGGAGACTGAAGGACGAGATAAGGAAATGTCAAATATACTAACTTTACACCTACCCTGATACAAATGTGTTAATGTGGAGAGAGAAGAAGGTGAGTGAAAGGGCACAGGGCAGCATGGAGCTCATGTTTAACATGAATGAAGGAATGTGTTAGTCTCATCTCACACTGGTGCTAGACAAGATTCATACTCATTCATAATATCTTCTTGTTAGTTTGTACTCTCGGCTTTTCTTTACACATTTTCCCTCTTGGGAATTCAATGACTCCACGCTGCATTCATTTTCTCTCACAGCTGGAAGGGATGCGATCAGCTTGGCCAAATACACACACACAATATGAAATCAGAGCTTGCACTCTGGCTGGGACCCAAAGCAAGGTCAGGAGCCTTGTAGGAAAAGTCTAGAATACAGAATACACACGGTACTGCCTACAAGATCATTAGACAAGCATTGCACGTATTGATATTTATTGCTTTCAACTTGCATTTATCTGGGGGGGGGGGGCTAGTGAAAATAAAGCACCCAGCCATAGTGACCTGGGTGCTTCATTTTTACTAGCCCCCCCAGCAATAGCTCATTACAGAAGGCTTATTAACCCTCCATGCACTGGAAGGGAGAGTGCAAGCAAATAATTCCTTCCTCTTGCCATAATGACTCTGCAGATGTGAGGGAGTGAAAGAACAGTAGTGCAGAGAGTTCATACAAACAGCTAAGCTTAATTAAAACATTGGGCAAAATGGATATCCATCATCCACCCATTTATATTGATTCTGTGTGCAAATTCTTTTGTATCTAGTTGCTGTCTATTCTGTTGCACATTCCACATTTTTCTTTTTCTATAACGCTCATGAAAGGCAAACCCTGACACCGGTAATACACTCACTCTGTTAACAGGACTCAGGAAAGACCATATTTTTTCTGAAATACAATATCGCAATCGATTCAGACCTGACTATATAAATACAATGTAACCAAATCCCCTCACTATTTCCTTACAGTACCTTGTACTTGCTCCCAACTTAGATATAATGAATCCTTATTGGAGGCAAAACAATCCTACTGGGTTTAATAAAAGTATAAAGTGGATTTAAGGCATGGAGATCCAAATTTTGGGATGATTTCCTATCCAAAAATGTCTAGGTCCTGAACATCCTGGGTGCATGCTGGACAGCTGAAACAGGTATGGGATCTGTTCGGGACCTGGGGTTTTGCGGATTATGAATGGATCTTTCCATTATTTGGATCTTCATACCTTAAGAGCAGACAATATTCTCGTCACTATCGGCGCTGATCCAGGACACGGCACACAGACGACAGCATCAATGCAAAAGGTTGGTTTTATTTAAACACACACATGCGGTTGTGGATTACAGCGGTGGATATACAAGGCTGTCTGACTATATCCACCGCTGTAATCCACAACCGCATGTGTGTGTTTAAATAAAGCCAACCTTTTGCATTGATGCTGTCGTCTGTGTGCCGTGTCCTGGATCAGCGCCGATAGTGACGAGAATATTGTCTGCTCTACACTGAATACCGGCGGGAAGTGGCCGGCGTCTCGCACGGGCTGCGACCAGGAGAACACAGCGCTACTGGGTGAGCTCCGATGCGGATCGCATCATTCTTTATATAATTATCTTCATACCTTAAGTCTACTAGAAAATCATGTAAAAATGAAATTAATCCAATAGGCTGGTTTTGTTTCAAATAAGAATTAATTATATCTTAGTTTGGCTCAAGTACAAACTACTGTTTTATTATTACAGGTGTCCAAGACCTTCTCCATAAATACATACAGGTCTGCTGGCCATGTCCCAAGTCACCTACATATTACTGCCCAGTGAAGGGAGCTGACTTCAATATAGGTGCCCCCAGGGTCAGACTGGGGGCCCGGGGCCACTACCCCAGGGGCCCCCCTCCGGCCCCAACCCTGCCGCGCCAGTATGTGCCGCGTCTGTGCGCATGCACAAAGTCTGCACAAACTTTTTTTTTTGCCGTGACCTCTGACAAAGGGGGTCACGGCATTAAGTGGCATATGTGGATACGGACCTGGGCCGCGGGGCCCACAAGAGCCAGGGCTCACCAGGTTTTTTCCCCCAGTCCGACACTGGGTGCCCCACATCATGTAGCTTGCACTATGGACTGCCCTGTAACTAAGGCAATACTTTGCAAAGGTCTACTCTTGGTCAAGAAGATGAATTTGATGAAAGCCTCTTTCAGCCTCTCGCATTATATTTTTGACCAAGACACGACCCCCTGAGTGCAGATTTCCTTCAAGGCTAATGTCTTTCCATGCAAGCCGAGCCCAGAGTGAGGCAAGGAAGGAGGCTCCACGGCCCATTTACTGTATTCTGGGGCAATGGCAAACTCAGCTCTAAACATGTGATTCCATCTTCAGAATATTTATATTTGAAGAAGAATCAATGATCCCAGTTTCATTATACATCGGGGACGCCTGTGCCTAACTCCACACAGTTACAGAATGTTTGGAACTGGAGAAACACATCCCAATGAAAGTACAGCAACAGGAGGGGTGCCCCACTCAGCACCTGCAAAAGCACAAACCCTCCCACAAGAGCCATTCTCTTGCCATCTGTATAAATAATCCTTGTAACCTAAAGGGAAATGTGTGCCAGTAATTAATAAATAATTATGTATGGGTTACATATCCATGACAGTATGAGGCCTTAGCCCAAACCATGGGCTAAAAATTATGTGATCACAATCTATGCTGGATATAACTGAAATGTCTCTGTATATATCATGGCCAAATTCCCTTGATGGCATTTTTGGCTTCCTTAAGCCATGCTTTAGTAATAGCTCATGCTCCAAGCTGGTCTCTTGCAGGGACATTATTACACTACAGGATTCGATGGTCAAAAACGCAAGAACAACAGAGGTAAAATACTTTTCTGACATCATGCTTTCAGTCTTCGACTAACAACTCAACAGGGAACAAGATTCCTACTGCACCCATTAGAAAGTTATTTAAAACCTGTAAACGAAAAAGAATCCTTCAGATATTTCAATAGCTATAAAGAATACCGACATATTTTGCTAGAATTACAAATAATACTGACAAACAAAACCATGCTGCAATGCAAGGACTATACATTGTTAAAGTGAAAATTTTAAGTAAAAAGGTTTTTGGGTGAGCATTTCAAAGCTCTCTGACTCCAAAGAGATATAAAGCTATAGTTGTTCTTTAAAGGTCCTTCAAGATTTGTTGTGGACACCAACAAGACTTGATGTAAGACCCTTCAATATCTGATTGTCAACTAAAATACCCATTAGTTTATGAAGTTAAAAGCCCTAAACCAAATGTGCATTTATAGATTCTACTAAGATGGTCTTCATTAAGTCACTGCCCTGTTGTTGGTTACAAAAAAGATGAAGATCCAGGTGGCGTTGGGGGAAGAGATAATGCAAGTTGATTTACCCCTGATCTGCGGTTCCTGCGGTGTTTGTTTTACCGGACAGACAGGAAAAAGCCAAAACTCCACTTCCATCGTGCAGCCAAACACAAAACAGATGGTCCTGTGAACTGACGGGCCTCAGAAGAACCACGAGGAATCCCAGCTGCTTGCCAGATTTGAAACATGCTTTGCCATCTCTCTGTGATCTCTCTCCGCTATAGTTATGGAAGTATGTGCATCTCATGAAATCTGCCATTAATTTCCTCTTCCATGGCAGGAGGCATTCAAACAGCCCTCGTATTTACTTAAGCAGTATCTGTCACGCTGGAATGTGGGGCTCTTTCTTTAAATAGTAACCCATTATTTTACTGAGTGTTCTGTAATTTATACAGATCTAGCTTTTACTTTTTTTTTTGCAATGTTCACGCTTGTAAAAACAAATTCTGCCTCTGCAGATGTTTTATATTTGCAGAAATCTGCTGACTTCTCTGACTAAAACTATCCTGATTGCTAAATGAAGGGGGTGGATCCTACCTGCCCCAATCGATCCCATCTGTGCAAAGGCAAGAGCCAGCGTAGTATTTACATTTTAATATGAGAATAATAGATGTACATGACTTTACCGTGATTAGTTAGAATGTTGTAGTTAAAAGTATAAAAAGAATGGAGTTTAGACTAAAGAAATAGCATATTATGCACATTATGTTTTGTGCTTCTGTACCAGCTCAAGGCAACCACAGCCATTTAGCAGTAAAGATCTGTGTCTCAGAAGATGCCCAAGTAGCTCCCCATCCAGGTCCGGGCCGAGAATTAAAATAGGCCCTGGCATTTCATGTACACAGAGGCCCAATCAGCCCACATAGAGGCCCAAACAGCCCACTAAATACTGACTTTCTATGGGACCTTATAGCAGCCCCTCTGGCATTTGCCTGAACCCACAGATTGCCAGTCTGGGCCTGTCCCCATCTTTTTTCTGCTCTGGGCTACTCCTCCAGACAGGATTTTCAAACCTGCCCGGTTGATATCTGCCCTATTTTCAGCCAAATATCATCCGAGCGAGCCAGTCAGGTCCCTATACCTGGGAGGGTAAGCTGCCAACTTGATCTGGAGGGGCCAAATCTGCACCCTAAATCTGCCCATGTACTGTATGGCCACTAGGGAAGAGAAAAGGAATCATAATTTCATTACCACTTATCACTATATTATCCTGCCCGCCCCACTGTGACATCATGGAAGGGGGTGGGGTACACCGGCACGAAAGGATATAAGTGTGTCTGTCGAAAGTGAGGCACGAGGAGGGTGCAGGCTAAATTTTAGCTTGCACGTGCCCACAAAGTTTGTGTGGCTTTTGACCCAAACCTGCCTGACCTTCGGGTCATCCCGCACATCACTACAGCCAAGTGCAAAAAAAGTGCCCCTATTTGGCACTGAAATTACATGACAAATGCAGCTACCTAAAAACAGAGAATATGCCATTATCCTTTCATCACTTCAAGCCAGTGATCCCTTCTGAGTCCTATTTTTTATATATATATATATATATATATATATATATATATATATATATATATACCACCATGGTGTCGGCACTCACGAAAAACGATCTTCGTATGCCTGGGTGCAGAAACAATAATTTCATCCACAACAATCAAAAGGAATCCGCACTTACTTAAGACCTGTGAGTGCGGATTCCTTTGGATTGTTATATATATATATATATATATATATATATATATATATATATATATATATATATATACACACACACACACACACGTATATATATTCTCACCTTTTTAGGTACTGCAGTGCCAGCTCACATCCCGTGGGTTTTGGAGGTTCCTCTTTCTTCTCCTGTATAGCACTCTCTCTTTTTAACCTCTTTTCTTCTTTCTTGCGTTCTTTCTTTAGTTTTCTTTCTAGCACTCTGCACTCTTCTGGAGTGAGACCCAATGCTTCCAGATTGTCACTGGCTTCTTCCTGAAATAACATTTCATTTGAGTTTAAAGTTACATGTCACAAATAACAATAAATTTGTAACCTTACACAGCATTTTTTGTTAGATGGCAGTGACCCGCATTTGAATGCTGGAAAGGATCTGAAGAAAACGGCAAAAAATATTCGAAAACTATAAAAAAAATGAAGACCCATTGTGAAGTTGATTAGAATTGGACATTGAATAACATATTAAAATGCATGAACCACCCCTTCAACTTATATAGAAGCTCACTGAATTTTCAACATTTTTGATTAATAAATATTGAAAATTCAGAAAGTTCAGAAAACTTGAATTCAAAAATACTCAAATTCACAATTTTTTGCCTCAAATTAGAATTTTGATACATTTGTCCCATAGTGTAGCACCAGCCACACATAGAGCTTAAAGGTTAACTTCAGTCACAGAATGAAAGCCAAGCCACCCTGTGATGGAAACAGTCAAATAACCACTAATAAATATTTTTTCCACAGTACAGGTATGGGATCCCTTATCCAGAAACCCATTATCCAGAAAGCTCAGGATTACAGAAAGACCAACTCCCATAGACTCCATTTTTTCCAAATAATCCAAATTTTTAAAAACAATTTTGTTTTTCTTGGTAACAAAGCAGTATCTTGTTCTTGATCCAAACTAACATATAATGAATCCTTATTGGAAGCAGAACCAGCCTATTGGGTTTATTTAATGTTTACATAATTTTCTAGTAGACAAAGGGATTCTGTCATGATTTTTAGGATGTATTTTTTATTTCTAAATTACACTGTTTACACTGTAAATAATTCACTCTAAGATAAAATGTAATTCCTGAACCAGCAAGTGTATTTTTTTCAATTGTAATACTGGTGTGTAGGCGCGATCTCGGGTCATTTTGCCTGATCATGTGCTTTCAGAAAGAGCCAGCACTTTAGGATGGAACTGCTTTCTGGCAGGCTGTTGTTTCTCCTACTCAATGTAACTGAATATGTCCCAGTGGGACCTGGATTTTACTATTGAGTGCTGTTCTCAGATCTACCAGGCAGCTGTTATCTTGTGTTAGGGAGCTGTTATCTGGTTACCTTCCCATTGTTCTGTTGTTAGGCTGCTGAGGGAGGGAAGAGGGTGATATCCCTCTAACTACTACAATACAGCAATAAAGAATGACTGAAGTATATCAGAGTACAAGTCACGTGGCTTGGGGCAGCTGGGAAACTGACAATATGTCTAGCCCCATGTCGGATTTCAAAATTAAATATAACAATCTGTTTGCTCTTTTGAGAAATGGATTTCAGTGCAGAATTCTGCTGGAGCAGCACTTTTAACTGGTGCGTTTTGAAAAAAAAACATTTTTTCCCATGACAGTATCTCTTAAAGGGATACAGATCCAAATTACCTTTTTCGGAAAACCCCAGGTCCAGAGAATTCTGGACAACAGGTTCCATACCTGTACACCAATGATTAAAGGAGAAGGAAAGGCATTTTTACTTGGGGGGGGGCAAACGTTAGGCATGCCCAAGTGATTATATCTACTTACCTGAAAGCCCCTGGCCAGTGCACCTATTAGGCAAAAACTGAAACAGCCCCGGGATTCTTCTAGTGAGCACCACGGAGCGATCCTCTTCCAGCTTCTTCTTTCTTCAAATTTCCAAGGGCAGATGCATGCGCAGTAGAATGAAATAGTCGCTTTTTTGTTAAAGTTTGGCTTTTCACTTTACTGGGCATGTGCAAGAAAAAAGAAGAAGCCAGAAGACGATCGCTCCATATGCTCGCTGGAAGAATCCCGGGCCGTGCAGTTTTCTTCTAATAGGTGCATCAGCCCGGGGTTTAAGGTAAGTACATGCGATCACTTGGGGGAACCTAACTTTTCTCACCCCCAACTAAAAAGACCTTTCCTTCTCCTTTAAGGCCCTAAAGCAAATGATTGCTCTTGTGTCAGAAAATAAGTGGCTTATTGGTTAAGTGGCACAGCATTTCTTTCAAAAGCTATTTGAGCATGTGTTGCATTTACTATATCAGTCACTAGGTTTAAAGATCCTTGTATTCAAGATTCAAAGTATGTTGCCTTGGCACTCCAATGAATTACGCTTCAAACATGGACTTTGTTCAGCCTTTAATAGACGCAAGGTGACCCAACTGAGACATTCATCTAAAGCAAAAGTTCCCAGACCGTGGCCACCCCAAGAGGGTCCAAAGAATTAAATGAGGATACAGTCTGTCCGTCATTAAGGGTGACCTTTTGGATGATGGGTTAAAATGAGGCTGTCAGAAGAGGGCTGATCTTGGCTTGGGGAAAGGTAACAGGATGGGAACCAGCCCCTACACTGCCATCTCCTACCTTCCATGCCTGCACCCGGATCCATTGCATTGGCCCAGGAGCAGGCACAGGCAGCGGATTTTGGCGCAAAAGAGCAAAAATTTGCATTTCGGCTGAAAATCCTCTGTGCATTCCTGCACCTGGGCCTACACTATGTGCAGGCAAGGAAGGAGATGGCATTAGCCTTAGGGGCGAATTCTTGAAGTTATAAAAGGACAATTATTTTTTTTATATTTCTATTATGAAATAAGAAAGGTTTTAAAGAACACCACCACAGTTTTAAATGTCAAGTCTTTATTCTAACGTCCATTGTTTGAATATGAGTATGATAACAGCTTTCAGAAGATTGAGCCTGAATCTTTGGGACTTTGCACTTGCGCCTGTTCAGTGCTCTGAAGCTTCAGCGAGTTATTGCAAACGCGGCAAACTAATATCCAATTTCGAGTTTTTGCCAATTATTTGGACACAGCAGAATTTATATGCTCCACATTCATTCTGAATTAACTAAGGATAGCACAGTGGATCAGTGGGGAGCAGCACTGTGGTCCTGAGTTCAATTCTAGATGTGTGTATTATGTGATAGGGCGTCACTGATCACTTTCAGCTTTACCCCCCAACTACTACACAACTCCTGCGAGTGGGAATCCCGCATGCTAACAAAAACGTGTGCATATTTTAGACACCTCTGAAGTAATATCAGGTTATCTTCTTGGATTTCTTCACTACCACAAAGCTTTCAAGTATACATTCCTGCCAGTGTTTTCTCAAAGTGTAAGCAAGCAGGAGTGTTTAAACATTTGCTTGCCTTGTGGTGTGTTATTAAATGTTCCACAATATGTCAGTGCAGTGTAACGCACACAAAGCACATTTTTAAATTCCCATACGCACCCAGCAAGTCACATGTCACTGCATATATCCATATATTAAATAAAATACAATCTTTTTTTTACTGGAACAATCCAATCCAAAATGTTGGGAGGTATGCGACCCTGAGCCAAAATCCACCCAATATGTGCCCTAAAAAGCCAATGCTGTGCCTGTCAGCGCACACTGGTGTTGGGACGGAAGTTAGTGGATTGGTATTTTCTCCCCTGGTGTAGATAAATCCGTGACAAATAGCATTTCATATAACATGGCCTTACTATTTTCTGATTACTGTTGCGTAGGTTTATGCTTTCGAGTGCTCCCAGATTGGGTGCAATTATCTTTTAATGTTTTTTGTGTTTTAGTTTGTGTATTTAATCTGATCCTTCCTACTTTTCTAATTAGAGACACTAAATTTATAATAAAGGTGGTCCGATTTACCAACCCTATAGAGTGTAATTAATGGTGCCTTTCAGGCTCATCACAGAGCACCCACCCTTGTGGAATTAGTGGTATAATCTGCGCTGCGCACTGTTTTACAAAGACTATGCAAGGCAGTCTTGTTGCCATAGGTAGGTGGTAATTATAGGTCCCCCAGCATCTTGTGGTCCCAGGCAATGCATGGCTTGCTCATCTTAATTCACAACTACGGATGCATTCCAGAGAATGCCTACATGCCCCCCCCCTGAGAGTATTTTGGATACATTATAGGTTTCTTCTGCATTTTCTGCAATATCAGATATGATGACTTATATGGAATGTACCCCTGATTATAAATTACATGAATATGGGAAATCCCCAAGTTCCATGATCATGTAAAACCTACTAGGCCTAGACTGAGTGCTTATGCAGGTATAGGACCTGTAATCCAGAATGTTCGGGACCTGGGGTTTTCCAGATAACAGATCTTTCCTTAGTTTGGATCTTCATATCTTAAGTCAATTAGAAAATCATTTAAACGTTAAATAAACCAAACAGGCTGGTTTTGCTTCCAATAAGGATAAATTATATCTTAGTTTGGATCAAGTACAAGCTTCTGTTTTATTATTACAGGGAAAAAAATTTTTTGGATTATTTGATTATAATGGAGTCTATGGGAGACAGCCTTTCCATAATTCAGAGCTTTCTGGATAACAGGTTTCTGGGTAATGGATCCCATACCTGTACAAAGGTTGCCGGGGTGACATTGAACATCCTTATATTTTAGGAAGTATTTTAGGGAGTATAAAGAAAATGATATAAATAATATATAGTAAACAATGTTAATATAGAGAATAATGTACTGCCTACTGTAAGGCAAAGGGACTGACCAAGGATGACTATATTGTGACTTTATTGTTGAATTACATGAGTAACAAGGTGCCTTCACAGAGAGAAGACATGGTACTTCCTGAAGATGTAACCCTAGACGTATCCTATTCTGGATAACATGTTTCTGGATAATGGATCCCATACCTGTACTCTGATGACTGTCTCTACTATTTTAGCAGCCCCTTTTGCTACAGTATTATATGGAATAGATTGCCAATACCAACTCTGAACCAATGGTTTTCACAGAAAAACAGTTCCCCCAAAACAGCCTGAACGGCAGAAAATACAAATTTCTCTTTTATAACATATACATAGAGGTGGAACCTCTCATGTGACAGTGAATACATTAAAGGAGTAAATAAAAGGGATTATACAAAGGGGGCAATTTGGGAAGACAGTATGAAGTTGTAAGGGTTCCTGGACTCGATCAATTTGCTTTGTTATTCCTGAGCCCATCTAAACAATTACGGAAATGGCAACCCTGGCCACATCAATCCCCCTGTGTAGACATCAAGGAGGAGTTCGGAGAGTGGCCTTTAGATGTTTGATATGACAGAGGGAGGCGAGTACAGTACCAGCTGTTACAGTTTAAGAAATGAGACACAAATAAAAGGCTTTTTGAACTCGAACCATACTTAACTGTGATTAATGCCGAGCGTTATAATTACTGCTCTTTGCCTTGTCTGATACAAAGCAAATCTGCTTATACTTCATTCTAACAAAGAAGCTGTACAATAACAACATGTAAGAGGTTGCAATGCGGGAAATAATATGGAAGCAATAATCCCCAGCAGCATGGTTAGACATGCATTTAAATTCTCCTACCGAGTTCCTTCTACAGGTCCATGGGTAGCAAAGCAAGAAAAACCTTATTCCAATGGAGCTATAGCCAAACAGTCTAATGTAGCGCATGTACTGCTGATACTTTGTGCTCCTTGTGTTCTTCAAGGGGTTGTTCACCCCTGGGTTAACTTTAAGTGTGATGAGTAGAGAGTGATATTCTGAGGCAATTTGCAGTTGGTTTTCATTTTTATGGTTTTTGAGTTATTTAGCTTTTTATTCAGCAGCTCTCCGCTCTGCAATTTTTAGCAATCTGCTTGCTAGGGTCCAAAGGACTGTAGCAACCCTGCATTGATTTGAATGAGAGACTAGAATATGAATAGGAGAGTAATAAAAAGTAATAAATAACAATACATTTGGAGCCTCACAGAACATTTGTTTTTAGATGGGGTCAGTGACCCTCTTTTGAAAGCTGCAACGAGTCAGAAGAAAAGGGATAACAATTCAAAAACTACAATAAATAATGAAGACCAATAAGTTGCTTAGAATTGGCCATTCTATAACATATTATGAGTCAACTGAAACGTGAAGCAACCCTTGCTTGTTTTCTTCTACATCATAAGGCAAGCCCTTGGTTCAGTGGAGCTTACAGTCTAATATCATCACAGTCATACAAATGCACAACCAGACACAGTCCATTCATTTTATCAGAAGTCATTTAACCAACAAGTCTATACCGAGAGAAGAACATAAGACATTCCTAAGAGATAAAGCCCAGCAGTGGCGTAACTAGTTGTTACTGGGCCCCATAGAAATTTCAATTTAGGGCCCCAAAATATTTATAAGTTGGCCTATTTTACCAAGATATATTAAAATTGCTAATTAATTAGGGTCTCATTGGGCCCCCTACACTCCTGGGCCACCCTGCAACCGCAGGGTCTGCTTCCTCTATAGTTACGCCCCTGAAGCCCAGACTGGAATAAGAGTAAGAATAACGCGACCCATGCAAGGCAGAAACACTGAACCACCATTAAGCCTCAGAACCAGGTAGGCTTGAAGTCATGTCACACTAGTCAAACACATTGAGATACTTTGTTGTCCTCTGAGACATCAGGCATGTTAGTGAAGCCCTAAAGAGAATTCTGCCCAGGGGTCAGGCGACTGTGGCCTTCTATATTTTCCTATTGAAATGTATGCTGTTGCGCCAGATGCATCAATATAGTATAGTATACATGAGAACCCCGATTTCACATTTTCCAGGAACTGCATCAAAACAGAGTAAGTTCAAGGAAAAAGAAACTGAGACAAAACAGCGTCAATTTTGGGAAACCTTAAAATCCGGTAACAAAGTCGGTGGTTCTACTGTACCTATATTTATAGCTGTGCTTATATATAAAACATACAAATATTTTGTTGGTGTAATGTGTGGGCACTTGGGGTTAAGACTCGTGCTGTGCTCATGAGTGCAAACCAGCCCCAATCTAAGAAGGTAATATAAGAGGCACATAATAATGACCAGAAGAAACATGTTTCCGCAGTTGCATATTTTGAGTTGGGGTCAAGAATGTGCTGAAATATAATATCATATAACATTAGCCATACAGTTATATTCCATTATCTCAAAATAAGGTTTAAGTGTGAAAGCTGGCTCTGAACTCTATACGAAATTGCAGAGTAATTAGCAGGAACCAGCAATCCAAAGGCCATTTGAAAGCCCCTGTGGGTTGGAGTTGGCCCAGAGGCCACAAGCTGGGGAATCTTGATGTATTTCCGCATGATCCAGGGAGTGTCTGTCACAGTCGGATTCTGAACTCTCATTGTGCAAGTTACCGGCAGCAAATATCAGAATACTAAACTCAAGATACAGGTATGGGATCTGTTATCCAGAAAGGACCAACTTATGGGAAGGTCATCTCCCATAAGCTCCATTTTAATCAAATAATTCAATTTCTTTTCTGTAATAATAAAACAGTCCCATCATCCCAATATAATGAATCTTTATTGGAGGCAGAACAAACCTATTGGGTTTATTTACATGTTTACATGATTTTCAAGTAAACTACAGTTAGGTCCATAAATATTTGGACAGACAACTTTTTTTTTCTTCTAATTTTGGTTCTGTACATGACCACAATGAATTGTAAATGAAACAACTCAGATGCAGTTGAACTGCAGACTTTCAGCTTTAATTCAGTGGGTTGAACAAAAAGATTGCATAAAAATGTGAGGAACTAAAGCCTTTTTTTAACACAATCACTAGATTTCAGGGGCTCAAAAGTAATTGGACAAATTAAAAAATGATAAAATGGACATCACCAGATTCTGGGTTTCCTCCTTTTTAATGCTCTGCCAGGTCTTTACTGCAGCAGCTTTCACTTGCTCTTTGTTTGTGGGCCTTTCTGTCTGAAGTTTAGTCTTCAACAAGTGAAATGCAGCTCAATTGGGTTCAGATCTGGTGACTGACTTTGGCCATTCAACAATATTCCACTTCTTTGCTTTAATAAACTCCTGGGTTGCATTGGCTGTATGTTTTGGGTCATTGTCCATCTGTATTATGAAACGCCTCCCAATCAATTTGACTGTATTTAGCTGGATTTGAGCAGACAGTGTGTCTGAACACCTCAGAATTCATTTGGCTGCTTCTGTCCTGTGTCACATCATGGATAAACACTAGTGTCCCAGTGCCACTGGCAGCCATGCACAACCAAGCCATGACACTTCCTCCGCCATGTTTTATAGAGATGTGGTATGCTTTGGATCATGAGCTCTTCCACGCCTTCTCCATACTTTTTTCTTGCCATCATTCTGGTAGAGGTTGATCTTGGTTTCATCTGTCCAAAGAATGAATGTTTTTCCAGAACTGTGCTGTTTTTTTTTTTGCAAAGTCCAATCTAACCTTTCTATTCTTGATGCTTATGAGTGGCTTGTACCTTGCAGTGCACCCTCTGTATTTAGTTTCATGCAGTCTTCTCTTTATGGTAGACTTGGATATCGATATGCCTACCTCCTGGAGAGTGTTGTTCACTTGTTTGGCTGTTGTTAAGGGATTTCTCTTTACCATGGAAATGATTCTGTGATCATCCACCACTGTTGTGTAGCCTTTGAGTCAATTGTCTTATTACTTTTGAACCCCTGGTCCAATTACTTTTGAGCCCCAGAAATGACGCGATTATGTTAAAAAAAGGCTTTAGTTCCTCACATATTTATGCAATCTTTTTGTTCAACCCACTGAATTAAAGCAAAAAATCTGCTGTTCAACGTATCTGAGTTGTTCCATTTAAAATTCATTGTGGTAATGTACAGAACCAAAATTAGAAAAAAGTTGTCTCTGTCTAAATATTTATGGGCCTAACTGTATGTGGCCCATTTACAAACAATCGTATTGCGATTTTTTCTAAAAAGCTCTAAATATGTGAGACTTATTAAGTGTAAAAACCACGAAAACCTCTTATGCCAAATTTGCCAAGTAAAAATTGTCCAGGTGTTATAGAAGTTTGTCGGAGCTGCGTTGATCTGATTGGACTCCTTTAAATCAATTCAGACTTTTAGAGGTTTTCGATTTTTTTTTTACGCTAGAAATTGTCTGAAAAACTAGAATTTTTAGAGGTTTTCCAGTATTCTTATTTTTTACAGCATCATTCAGCGCTTTTTTCAAAAACCTCTAAAGCCACTAAAATTGACTTTAATAATTAAGCCTCCACATGTATGGAGATCCAAATTATGTAAAGATCCCTTACCCAAAAAACCTTTGTCCCAAGCATTCAGCAAAAGAAGTCGCATACCTATTTAGCAGAGAACGTGAAGTGCCTTTGTAGAGCTAGAAGGGCGCAAATTAGGTCATGTGTATATACCAAACTGTCCTCCTCTATTCTGCTGGATTTTGAAGCCACCAATTAACAACTAGCAGTCATAAATTGATAGTGCTTGTGATTATCATTCTCAAATTGCTGCAAGCAACAGGTTATATACAGAAATGCAAATACAGGTAAGGAATCCCTTATCCAGAAAGCTCAGAATTACCGGACAGCCATCTCCCACAGACCACATTTTAGTCAAAGAATTTAATTTGTTTTTAAGTCTTTACCTTTTTCTCGGTAATAATAAAACAGTACTTTGTACTTGTTCCCAATTATTAATTAATCCGTATTGGAGTTAGACAAAATCTAGTGGGTTTATTTAATATTAAAATTATTATTTTTTTTAATTTATATTTATTTTTATTTGCAGATAAAAAAAGACAGAGAAAAGAATTGTACTCAAACATGGTTCTAGATTTGTAGTCTCTGGGAGTGTCCCAGCCTACAAAAATATTTAGACACATAAAACTTACACTTTGTCATCTGAACCGTACAATAAACAACAATAAACAGTTTTGAATCAAACCTTTTGAGTACTGTCATATTGGTTGTCATATCATTGAGAGGGTAGAGGAAAGAGCAATTTAAACATCAAGGCGGGTAAGAGGTGGCAATAGGAAGGATAAGATTACATTAAAATAGAGATTATGCCATCCCTTCCGGTGTGGGTTGAAGGAAAGTTGGGCCTTTAAGCAGGTAATATGTTCCGGTACGCCATCCACAGTGTCCAGACTTTGTAGAATTGTTTCTGGGAGGCGGTACGTAAGCTAGTCATCTTTTCTAAGAGGAGCATGTTATCCAATTTGGTTTTAACCATGTGGAAGTCCAGAGTCGAGGATTTCCAGGAGGACGCTATAACCTGTTTTGAGGCTGAAAAGATGTGGGTGATCAATTTCCGAATGTGTTTATTGCCGCCAGAGATCCTCTTATGGATCAGGGCCTCCGCCGGGTTTTTTCTGAGCGACAGACCAGTAACGTTGGTTATTAAAGTGTATATGCGAATCCAAAATCTGGCAGCCTTGGGGCATTCCCACCAAGTATGCATAAAGTTACCTTGTTGACCACAGTTTCGGAAGCATAAGGGGGAGCTAGTTGGATACCATTTCGCTAATTTGGTTGGTACAAGGTACCATTGGTGCAGTATTTTTTGAGAGGTTTCCTGAATAGCTATGTTGATAGAACAATGTGTGGTATCCCTGATTATGTCCAGCCATTGGTCTTCTTCCATGCAAATCCGCAGGTCTTTTTCCCAGGCAGCTATAAACCCGAGTTGTTTCAAGGGGGTGGGATGGTTTAAAAGATCATATATGATAGAGATGGAACGTTTTTGAGGGAAGTCCTGCAAACACATTCTTTCATATAAAGTTGGAGTCGGGAACTTTTTCTCCTTCCATATGGATCTTATGTAATGTCTGATTTGGTGGTAGTGCAGAAATTCACTTCGTGGGATATCGTATTTGTCATGTAGTTGTTGCCATGTTAGTAGTTCCCCAGATTTAGTCAGTGAGTGTATTGAAAGGAGGTTATGCTCTCACCACCAAAGATAAGAACCCGTGTGGGACCCTGGAGGAAAGTCAGTGTTCGCTTCGAACTGCACTACTGGAGTATGCGGGGAAAGGAGGCCTCGGGCTGAGAGTACCTTCTTCCAGATCTGTAGTGAGTGTAAGATGATAGGGTTAGCGCCGTTTTTCCTGATCTGCGCTTTGGTCCATAGGAGGTTTTTGATGGAGCCCTCTCTAAGTGTCTCCTGTTCGATATGAACCCATAGAGGGATATCAGTCGAGCGATGCCAATCAATCATTAAACTTAATTGAGCTGCATGAAAATAATTTTTCAGGTTGGGAATCCCCAGGCCACCTTTGCTCCTGTGCCTAGTTGCTGTGAGAAAGTTTATGCGAGCTTTTTTCTGGTCCCAAACAAAAGTATTGATAGCTCTTTGGAGGGAAATTAACATGCCAGTAGGAGGAGAGATCGGAAGCGTTCTAAAAAGGTACAGTAGGTGGGGTAAAGCTGACATTTTAATAGCTGAAATCCGTCCCAACCAGGACAATTTTAGGTTGCTCCAAGAGGTAATCATTTTTAAAATCCTCTGGGATGTTTTGTTGTAATTGCTCGGTGCAAGAGCTTTGTAATCCTTGTGGATATGAACCCCTAGATACTTTATGCTATTTGTCTGCCATTGCAGTTGAAAATTAAGTTCCAAGAGTTTGGCTGTATGGTGGGGGATAGTAATGTTGAGAGCTTCAGTTTTGGTCGCATTGATGTGGAGACCGGATATAGTTCCAAAAATTTGAAGCTCGTTGTAGAGGAATGGAAGGGATGACATAGGATTTGAAATCGTGAGCATAATATCGTCAGCATACAGGACACATTTGTAATCCACTTTACCCACCTTGATGCCTGTTATTTTGGGCTGAGCCCGAATTGCTATAGCGAGGGGTTCGATGGCCAGGGCAAACAGCAGGGGGGGACAATGGGCACCCCTGCCGTGTGCCCCGCTCAATCGAAAACGTAGGAGAGCTGAAACCCATGTGATGTACGGTTGGCTGTGGAGTGGGTATAGAGCGCCTTAATAACATTAAGGAAAGGAGTTGGAAAACCACTGCTAGCCAAAGTTTTGTGTAGATATACCCATGACTCCGTGTCGAACGCTTTCTCTAGATCTAAGGAGAGAAGCATAGAGGGAAAATTTCCTATCTTCGCAAGATGCAGTAGGTTGACAATTCTGCGTATGTTATCCGAGACTTGCCGGCCAGGGATAAAGCCAGATTGGTCCCTGTGAATCAAGGAACCTAATATAAGGTTCAGTCTAGAAGCCATGATTTTTGCTAATAATTTTATATCTAGGTTCAGTATAGATATTGGGCGGAAGTTTTTACAATTGGTATGATCTTTTTCAGGTTTAGGGATCACTGCTATACGGGAGGTGAGGGTTTCAGGGTGAAATTTGTGTTTGCCTTGTAGAATGTCGTTAAAGAGACTTTGCAACCAAGGTGATAACAGAGGGGCGAATTTTTTGTAGTATTTCCCAGACAAGCCATCAGGACCAGGAGTTTTCTTAATTTTGAGGGATTTGATGGCCTGTTGTAATTCTAGAGGGTCTATGGGAGCTGCTAGGCTCTCAATCTGTAGTTCTGACAGGTAAGTTATGCTTACCCAGAAAATCATCGATTTTCCGTTCCTCAACTGAACCTTGGTTCTTGTAAAGGGTTCGGTAATAGGAGGCAAATTACTGGACTATTTTGAGAGGATTAGTTGTTAACTGGCCATTTTTGGTCCTGATTTGGGCAAATGGGAAGTGCATGGATTTATTAGAAAGGCGACGGGCCAACATGGTGTCTGCTTTGTTCGCCTTGTGGAAAAATTTTTGTTTTACCCACTGTAGTCGCTTGACCTCCTGCTCCGTTAATAGTAAATTTATTTGAGTACGGAGTTGGGCTATCAGTCTTTTGAGTGGGAGATCCCTAGGGTGCAGTTTAAGAAGATCCTCTTTATTTTGTAATTCAGTGGTGAGTTTATTGATAGTTTCTTTTTTTATTTTCGTTTGTCTAGCTTTAAGCTGTATAAGTACCCCCCTAACAAATGCCTTATGTGCTGACCATAAGATGGGGCTAGATATATCTGGAGTGGCATTAGTTGTAAAATAATGTTGCAGTTCTTGTTTTATAGTGTCAGTTATGTGGGGGTCCGAAAGCAAGTGGTCATCTACTCTCCAAGTGTAGGACTGTGGTTTGTTGATTAAGTTAGATAAGCGAACTATTACCAATGAATGGTCAGACCAGGAACAGGAGCGTATCTGTGAGTGTATGATTTAAAATTATTTTTAAATTAGACTTAAGGTATGGAGATACAAATTACACAAAGACCCCTTACCCGAAAACCCCCGGATCCCAAGCGTTCTGGTTAACAGGTCCTTTAGCTGTATTAACATAAGGAAATATTCATGTGCATAGAACATAACGTATTTTAATTCAAACAGAATTAGGGGACAGGGACATTTCTCTATAAGCCTTTGCAACAAAGCATAATGAGCTACACCTCCCATATATAATAAAAAAAGCCGTTTCCACTAACTACAGATAAAGGGCTGAAGTCTGCCTTGTAAGGGCAGAGACACACGAGCAGATTCGGGGAGATTAGTCGCCCGGCGACTCACTTCTAATATAACCAAACTGCCTTCCCGCCGGATAGATCGCCGGTGGGGTGGCACTCGGATTGCTTCGTTTTTATAAGTCACCCGAAGTTGTCTTATGACGAAACTTCGGGCGACTTCGGATACGAAGCGCTCCGATTGCCATCCTGCTAGCGATTTCCATTCTAGCCGAAGAGAAGGCAGTTCGGGGAGATTAGTTACTCCGAAGAAGAGGAGATTTTTCACAGTGTGACTAATCTCCCCAAATCTGCTCGCGTGTCTCTGCCCTAAAGGTCTTCTATGCAATTGGTCAGTTTTAAAAACAAGCACATTTTTACGGTCTGTCCCTGCAAATGAAAGACAGGAGGCAGCATGGTTCCCTTGTTCTAGACATCAATAACACATGGGATTAGCAATACACAAAATCTTCACTGGCACCTGACTAAGCCCATAAGGATGTGCTAAAGCTCTTACAATGAGTAGCCATAAAAGTCTCTGGATCCTCTTGTCATCCTTGAATAACTTCTATATGAGCCTGAACATTCTACCTGATCCCAACATTCTTCAATGGTTTACATGCTGAAATCAGACAGGAAACCCCTCAATCACTTCTGCAAGATCGGCAGCTGTAAATAAGAACGGGGCCTTTGTATTTCTCTGGCCTAGGAAAGGAAGCTTTCAAAGGCCCGGCTCACATGAGTGCAAAGGAAAGTGTGAACAGAGACAGTGCACTTCATGCATCCCTAGTGTATTTGTTTCCACAAGAAAGGTGGGAATGGAGAGAAGTGTCTGTAGTGGGTTACAAGCAAGAGAAGCTGCCACTGGTTTAAATCTTTGTAAAGCAGCTGGAGCAAAATTCCATTGCACCCCACAAAGCTCTCTCTTTGCTTAAGCTCTTCAACATACATTGATAAAAAAATGTGCTATGGTTTTACAGTTATTTGTAGATGTCATCGTCACTGAAAGCAGTTATTTCCTGGGTGTTTATAGTGGATGCACTACTGGTTCCGACTCCTGAAACAATGTAGCAGAATCATTGCCTATCATTACTCAGCAGGGCTAAAGATAACACATGTATCAATTAAATGTATCAATTTAGGACAGTAAAAGACTAGGAGCTTCTTTAGGGCAGAGACACATGGTCAGATTCGAGGATATTAGTTGCCGGGCGACAAATCTCCTCTTCTTTGGGGCGAGTAATCTCCCTGGACTGCCTCCCCCTGCGTTCGCTCCAGTTAGAATAAAAATCGCCGGCAGGATGGCACTCCGTTTACTTCGTTTTCCGAAGCCGCCCGAATTCGCCTCACAAAGAAACTTCGGCCAACTTTGGAAAATTATCCAGAATGCTCATGACCTAGGGTTTTCCGGATAAGGGATCTTTCTGTAATTTGGATCCCCATACATAAAAAAAATAATTGGGACCTGTTATCCAGGGTTTTCCAGGTAACAGATCTTTCTGTAATTTGGATCTTCATAGCTTAAATCATTTAAACATTAAATAAACCCAATGGGCTAGTTTTGCTTCCAATATGGAGTAAATATATTTTAGCTTGGATCGAGTACAAGATACTGTTTTATTAGTACAGAGAAAAAGGAAATACTTTTTAAAAATTTGAAATATTTGGATAAAATGGAGTCTATGGGCGATGGCCATCCCATAATTCAGAGCTTTCTAGATAATGGATCCCATACCTGTATACATTAAATAAACATTGCTTCAACAAGCATTCATTTTTATCTCTATATCATGATATAGTTGGGATCAATATTTATATTTAATTATTACAGAGAAAAAGAAAATCAGTTTTAAATTGTTTGTGAATTATTTGATTAAAACTGAGTCTATTGGAGATGGCCCTCCCATTATTCAGATCTTTCTGGATAACAGATCCCATACCCGTACTGCTTTTGGATAAACATAACTGAAATGTTTGGAAAGTCACTTAGAATAACATCATAGTCTTTTATTATGCAAAAACTATATGAAACGGTTGTAGCCTGGTCCCCTTCCCCCTATAAAGCCAGCCCAGGACTGAGTTATGAAGCACCTCATTAAATATAATATATATATGTATAATTCAATATAATATATAGCAGCGGAATATTGATGATTATCTGCTCGTTACCTAAACATGTCGTTTCATCCCCCACAATCTGGAAGGTTTAATAAAAACAAAAGGCCTTTCAAAAACAAAACTGTTTAACCAAGAGCATAAAATGCCATAATTCATGTCAGTGAGACTCAGATGAATTCTGTCTTTTTTGGTTTCTCTGTAATAAAAATGAAAACAAGAGCCACATAACTCTAAGAAAGGATCGTCGGCGAGGGATCTGTCTTTGTGATTTATTTCCATTTCAGATGAAGCCCAGATAAAAAGCAAGAGTTGGTGGGTCAGTAAGGAGAAATATTTGTGCAACCCAGTCCCCCGATGCGCTGAAGTTAGACATAAGATGAAATAGTCTGCAGGCAGGGAGATCTCCTGATCCTTTCTATGGAGACACTCAGTCTACAGCTTCTCAATCCCAATCTGCTTCAAACGTACTGCACTTATGAACGGAGAACCTTATCACAGGCTGGGGTGCTGCTCTCCCACGGTGTTTAAACTAGGAATTAACTTTATGGATAAACAAGAATTTTAATGCATAATGAAGTCCTTTATATACTAGAGTTGGACAGACTTGGCCTTGTGCCTTATAGGTCAGTTTTCGATCGGATTAGAATCGCACGAAAGGAAAAGAAAAATTTGATTTTTCAAAGTCCACCAACTGGGAGGTCCCCGATACGGCAAAAACATCAATTTGGCAGGTTTTAGATGGCGAATGGTCGAAGTCAAATTTTTAAAGAGAGTAGCGTATATACTTGAGTATAAGCCGAGTTTTTCAGCACCCAAAATTTGCTGAAAAAGTCTACCTCGGCTTATACTCGAGTCAATGACACGAATGGCTGTGTTTCAGCAGAACACACGCTCCTGCGTGAGCACACCATTCACTTCCTACCAGGCCCGCATCTCCACGGCACATCCCGCTCACTCACAGTGCCTTCATCACGTGACGTCATCAGAGGCAGCGGGCAGCATGACGACGGCGTAGTTCCTACTACTGCAGCCTCCCCACCTCTGCAGTCCTGCGGCACCTGCGGGGACTCAAGCTAGAGATAAGCTGTAGCCAAGTAAGTGCGCAGGCTGGTGTTCTGGGCCAGGGATAGGGGGCAGGTTTCTGGAGATCCAGATGCTCCAACGCAGAGGCAGGTTTATCCCTCCGTCCGTGTGTGAAGTGGGCTGAGCCTCTGGGGGAGCGAGCTTTTGAGTGTCTCATTGGCTTACCTGGCTGCGTATGGTGCAGCACTGGCCCAACCCTGGTTGTATGTTGTATGTATGTGTATGTATGTATATGTAATGTATGTGTATGTATGTATATGTAATGTATGTGTATGTATGTATATGTAATGTAGGTTTGTGTTTAAAGAATGGTCCCTTATAGGAATGGAAATACATAAAGGAACTGCCAAACAAAACACATAGTGGACACACAGTGCAGCATACACATTTATTCATTCACACATGCAGCAGGGCATTTACATATCAACCTTAATTATAAATGCTTAAAGAAATGGGCTGATCATGTATGGAAATGACAGTTAAACCAATTTTAAGAACTTTTGGAGAAAATAGACATTTACTGATGGTTTCTTTACATACATGGAAACACTGGACACACAGACCTAGGCTGAACAAAGGCTACACACACCAAAATCCTGGACAGCGCACTCTTCGGATCACATCAAATCAAATCATTGGTAAAAAACTTGATTTTATTTAAATGTTAAACATCTTAACAAACTGTTAAACCCTGCGCCATGAGGTCTAAGACCTGTCCAGGATTTTGGTGTGTGCAGTATTTAGTTTCCCTTAGCGACAGACTGAGGGCGGCTGCACCTGGGTCACAACGAAGTCCGGGTAAGACCATATATTCTTATATATTTGGGAAGCTGAATCTGGTGACTTTACGAGGGGTCTGGGGCTTTGTGCACCCGGACCAACAGAATTGAAGGGTGAGCCTAAAACCGGCATTACGCGCAATTAAATAAATAAGTTAATAAATAACAAATGAAGTAAAAGTGTCCCGCAGAACTCGTAGGAGAAAAATTCTTTTGAATCCTAATAAGCAACACTGAAAATTCTTTTTTAGTGAACAAAGGCTATAATATACAGTTGTGAGCAGCCCATAGATTTACCTAGGGTCACCATCAGGAATTACTGGCCCATACTACTGTGCCAGCAGGGCCCTTCCTCCCAAAGGGGCCCCAATTATTAACCCGTTGGTTACCTGGACTCCTGTGCGAAAGGCCTGGATAACAAGCAGAACAGGACCACAACGGAAAAAAACTGTGGATGCATTGTGACGCCCATGATCCACCCAAGTCATGCCCATATTATGGTCACAATAAGCCAAAAAACTGCTTGCTCATCCACAATCCCCACCCCCCTCACAACCTATAAATCACATCTTTACATCTCTTGTGGCCCCCTCTGCCATGGCACCCTGACTGCAACTCCTCTTCTAGCCCTGATGGTGTCCTCAGTTTCAACTGAAAAATATCAATTTAGACCTTCCATAGTGATTAGTCCCAGCTACAATACTGGGGTATCTGGGTTTAGAAACCCAACAGAGTAGAGTCAAGTAGAGTGCTATGGATTACATGTGGATGTTCGGACATAACACCGTGATAAATTAATAGCACCCAGCCTACATAAACTTAAGCTGAGTTACAAGTCAGTGAGTGCAGAGTATCTGGGTTTAGTTGCACCAAGGCTTGGGCTTTAAACCAGATGTAAAAGCAATTTTAGAACAAACCCTGTGTACAGTATCTCAGGTAACATCAAGAGCACGGCCTACAGTGGTTACGGTACGGTCAACTGATCAGTAGTTTTTTTTTTCAAAATGTTATGGTGAATTGCCCATACACCAAGAGCAAAAAGAAATAGACAGCTCATATTGCCTGCCATAGACGTTGATTGGAGACTTCATTCAGCCCTTTTATGTTAGTGACCAAATTCAAGCATTAAATGCCATAGCTCCTGGTAAAAAAATCCCTGCTGCAAAACATTCGTTTATATGATAACCTAGAAATAAATTAAAATGCTAACATACGTTTGGATAGAAAATAGTAAAATAACGCACTGTCCAATCCAATAAGAATCTTCCTCCCCAAACACATTAATAATAGACATTGGAATTAAAAAATATAAATCTGGGGAGGAAAACAAGAAGAAACTTCATCAAATCATGGCCATAAATCCATTCTGTTTATTTAGTTCTCAGAAGCTTCTTTCCTGACCAGCCTTACAGTGAAGTCTGAGAGACTGCAGCATTGGAAGGGAGCCATTATGTGAATCCTTCATCTCCATCTTCAGCACCAAGGGACCCTGTATATATTTTAAAGGCTTGGCAGTTTATCCAGAGGTTGAATTAAGGGACAAAGTAAAGGTAACCATGACCCATGTCTGTAATTTAAACCCCCAAGAGAAAACTGGGTTTAGTGATGTAATGTAAATTGGGGAGGGGGGGTGGACAAATACGTAACCAGTGTGTTGCAACCAACCAACATTTGTAGAGTGGAATCTGTATGGTTCTGATTGCCTATTCCCAAAATAGATCAGGAAAAGAATCCTGTTAGTAAATTATCATTTTTTTTGTGCAAAAGTTCTGGGAATACAACCAAACAATATAAAAACGATTGTAGTGTCTCCATAAAATATGAACAGAATTCTCTTTGTGATTGTTGTAGTCATTTGTAACCAACCAAACAATAGCTGGTTACATAGACAGAAACTTTCCTTGGATAACGGCAGAGACAGGGGTGATCCTGGGGCTACTGCTGCCCGAGGGGAGCCACATAGCTAGTGCAATGAGCGCAATAGCTCTTAAAGTTGCAAGAGGCGGCTTTTTGCTGAACCTTGCATCAGGGTGATAATGATCCATCAGTTGGCCAAGTGCCATATCTTATATACTGTATTTGTTTTAACAGAACATTGACAGGAAAGAAACTGGCAAGATTTGTCTTCAATCTAGAGAAATTATTGAGGGGAGTAACTGCTAGGGTTAAAGAAACTAGAATTTGACTTCAGCTTGGGCACCCTCAGGTTATTTTGCAACCACCATTGCTATTCAGCACCTACATGTTTAGGAGTGCTTGATTCTAGGAGACCAAGCGGAGTGTGAAATAATTTAGCCATGTCTTTTAAAAATGTAAAAACAGCAACCAAAAACCCCAAACTATTAGACTCACAGCTCTTTATGGTTGTAATATTATACTCAATATAAAACACCACCGTTTGGGTAGAAACACTATGGTACGAATATAGTTGCACTCTACCACAAGGTTCTCAGGAGCTGGCCAACACTGGCTTGGCCTTCGGCCCCTTATCCTTAATGTGGATTTCAAACCACCATAATTTTTGCCAAACAAATGACTTCCAAGTAGTCTCTCAATTATTAATTCCATCACAAACTTTATGCTCACCCCGTGTATTGCTCCCTCATTCTCATCTCTTTCCTTGTCTTTCCTGTTCTGCCATAGTCTGTGTTCTTCCCGCTGTGACACTGCTGTGCCTCCAAATCTCCAACTGCCATGACCTTATATTCATGTAAGAGTGTGCCCTAGCGGATGATACTTACGAATTCATCTGGGATTATGCACTAGGGCCGCAGAGTAATGTATGTATGTGAATTAATTGAGTGGTAAAGTATAATTAGATTACTGAAAGAAAATCACAAGGTGTCTATAGGCACTGGATTAGTTTAAAGGGATTCTGTCATGGGAAAACATTTTTTTTTCAAAATGAATCAGTTAATAGTGCTGCTCCAGCAGAATTCTGCACTGAAATCCATTTCTCAAAAGAGCAAACAGATTTTTTTATATTCAATTTTGAAATCTGACATGGGACTAGACATATTGTCAATTTCCCAGCTGCCCCAAGTCATGTGACTTGTGCTCTGATAAACTTCTATCACTCTTTACTGCTGTACTGCAAGTAAGAGTGATATCACCCCCCCTCCCTCCCCCCCCCCCCCCAGCAGCCAAACAAAAGAACAATGGGAAGGTAACCAGATAGCAGCTCCCTAACACAAGATAACAGCTGCCTGGTAGATCTAAGAACAACACTCAATAGTAAAATCCCATGTCCCACTGAGACACATTCAGTTACATTGAGAAGGAAAAACAGCAGCCTGCCAGAAAGCATTTCTCTCCTAAAGTGCAGGCACAAGTCACATGACTGGGGGAAGCTGGGAAATTGACAAAATGTCTAGCCCCATGTCAGATTTCAAAATTAAATATAAAAAAATCTGTTTGCTCTTTTGAGAAATGGATTTCAGTGCAGAAGTCTGCTGGAGTAGCACTATTAACTGGTGCATTTTGAAAAAAACATGTTTTCCGAGGACCCCTTTAAGGATTTGTTCCCAATTATACAGGTTCAAGGGACAGTAGCAGTAGCTGAATGTTTTCATGAAATGGATGAATTTTTGCCGGAATTCTTAATTTTTAAAAACCTGTCTGTAGCTAGCATGTGAGCAGTACCTGGCTTTAGCAATGATTCTACACCAGTAAAGGGCGACACACCCAGATCTATTGAACTATATCTCCCAGCACCCTTTTACAGCTGTGGCCTCTTGCCAGCTATCGGTTCCAAATCCAATGAATGGGAATCAGCTTATTTCTTACCCTTTTGCTGGACAATATATGGAGATTTTATATGTATGTTGACTAGGAAACTAAATACACATTGACTACAAGGAAGAATGTTTTGAGGTTGCAGCACAGGGTCAGACCAAATGAACTACTCTGTAGTTGAAAATTCTTGTTGTTGGCTACAAATGGGTTCAGTTAAGGGCAGGGGAGCCTGTTCTGATGGAAGCTCTGCGCCACAGCTTCTAATAAAATCATTATAAAATCCTATTTACAGTAAATATAAAAATATGGGAAATGTTTTGGGCATTCATACTTCGCCAGATATATAACTGAAAGATAAAGAGTTGGAACTCACTTCTGATAATCAGGGTTATAAATGAATAACAGCAGAAAGGGATACACCCTGAGGTTGTTATTTTTTACAACCTGTGCATTGAGTTTTGGACTGGCATGAGATAAGATAAATATGCATCTGATGCTCAGCCTTGGCAGAGGGATTATTCTGCGAGGGAGTAAAAGGACACTGCACACGTTCGCCAAGAGATGGAATGAAGGTGCCCTGCCTCAATGTTTCCGCAGGCAGGGCAGTGTTGATTAAGGCAAAAATAGACTTCTGACAACATGGCCACAAGATCAGCCCTACTTAAAAAGGAATCGAAAGCATGCACATCTTGGGGCCCCTCCCTGGCCTCACCTCTGGATGTTTGGAAATGTGCTGTTAGAAAATAAGAGTTTGGAGCTTTTCCTCCCTGTGCCGAGAGCAGGCTGGGTGCCAGGCAGCGTGAGCACACTGTGCATTGACTGTATTTAATGAAAGCCAGGAGAGAACACACTACACAGTGTTTCTGTGCAAAGGCAGCTAGCCTTCAGTGATTGCAATCAATAAAAACACTCGGCCAAGAGGCCCGGGGGTGGGGGGTAAGAGAGACACGGATTGTGAGGGAGAGATCTACTGAGTTTGCCTGCCCTTCTCTCCCTCCCCCTCCACCAAAAACAAGTGAAACTTTGGAAATAAGAAGACAAACAGGTCTCCTTTCAGCAGGCAGGAGTCCTGTGCATTTCCCCCCTCTGCTGGATGCCCAAAAAGCCCCAATCCTGCCGTTGACTGCAAAATGAAAGGTTTGTTGTTGTCCTGAGCTTTGTAAAAAGCTGGCTCCCAACAAGTGCAGCACTCAAAGCACAAAGCACAGCAGCATCTCTGAGCAAAAGCAAGATTTAAACGGAGCAGCCATGGGATTGAGTCCTATCAAACCACTGCAGGGTGGCTAATATCAGCTAATCTCATTTACCCATACTCATCTGCAAGAGTACTGCCAACGTCCAGGGATACATGAGCTCCAAGCCAAGTCATTGACAGGTAAGTCCTTGCTTAATTCTCACACTGTGCCATTCTACTCTGTTCTTGTCTATGTTTACATGCTGGGGGGGGTATATTAAATGCCCAGCAATTGAAAAAACAGAGGGGATGAATGCAAGAACTTGGCTCAGAAGAGCTGCTCCAGTTGCTTAGCATAATATTTACACCTGCAATGCTGCCAGCTATGGCAATGCCGGAGCCAGGGAGCACAGATGCATTTAGGAGCTACTCTATTCTACGGACTGCCTATAGGACTGCTCTGCCTACCATACACTTGTGACTTCATTACTATTAAACCATGCTACTCACAAGCTAATCAACTGCTAGTTTATGTCCAAATACAAGGCACCAGCACTACCAGAGAATTAACACAGAACACACTGATACACAAGCCTTTCTGGTTTATGGTTGAGTAAGAAGAGATTGTTGTAGGACTTGGAGACTCATTGGATTCCCTCACTCACTGAGCCAATAAAAGACATCACGTCAGCCCAGAAAGTTCATGTTATTGTTCCCATCAATGGCCGATACAGTTCAGCCCCTGTGCTCGTAGCTCAGCAGAGTTCACAAGCTCAGCATGGGGGACGTCATGAGCATTTGGCACGAACAGTGATGGGAAAAAGTATTTGCACCTTTCCTGGTTTCCTCTATTATTGAATATCTGTCTCAGTAACGAGACCTTGAAACAAAATGTCTTATTAAGCAACCTGAATAAGCATAAATCAACAGTTTTTTTATAATCTTTACCTTTATGTAAGCCACTCAAGTTATCCATCCCAGTAAAAACAATAACTGCTCCCCTACCCCATTAGTAGCAATATTAAAGCTTCCTATAATGTGACATCCATCTTTCTCATGTTTGTTGAGGAATTCTTCTTTGCCGCACTGTTTCCCTTCAGACACATGCATGATGAACTGCTCATTTCAGGTCCTGCCACAAAGCATTTCTACTGGGTTCAAATCAGGACTGTGATTAGGGAAATTCAAAACTGTAATGTTTCTCGACAGGCATTCAGATATAGCCTTGTTTTAGTGCTTTGGATAATGCTGCATAACCCAAACACGTTTCATCTCATAACAGATAATGAGACATTCTCCTAAACAGGGTGCAGGTATAAAAGCACACAAAATCCTCTGGAGCTGGGGCTTCTGGATAAGGAATCTTAATACCTTAAGTTTGTTAAAAATAATTTCAGCATTAACTAAACCCAACAGGATTGTTTTGCCACAGATATTTATGCAGCTTATTCAAAACTGTACGTTGTTTTGTACTACTGAGAAAAAAGAGAAAATTAAAGAGAAAAAGGACATCCTGAAATAAAGTAGAATTGTTTGCTTATAATGGACTGTGGGAGATGGCCTTCCCATAATTTGGAACTTTCTGGAAAGCTTGTGCCGTGTTAAGGGATTCCATACCCATACAGGGTAGGTTTCATGGTTTATTCAGTAATGTGCAGTTTTTCATGTCCTTATGGTGGTAGCACAGGTAGCGTTTTGGGGAGATTAGTCACCCAGCGACAAAACTCCTCTTCTTTGGGCGACTAATCTCCCCGAAATGCCTTCCCGTCGGCAAGAATTCGAATCGCCGGTGGGATTGCACTCGGATCGATTTGGTTTTCCTTGTGAGGCAACTTCAGGTGACTTTCGGAAAACTGAAGAGCTCCGAGTGCCATCCCACCAGGGGTCTACATTCTAGCCAACGAGAAGGCATTTCGGGGAGATTAGTCGTCTGAAGAACAGGAGATTTGTTGCTCGGCGACTAATCTCCCCAAAGCGATACGTGTGCCACCACCCTTAGCCTGCAAAGCATTCCCTCGCCATCATACTACCACCATATTGACCAAAGAGGTCCACTTTTGAACCATCAGTGCCAAAAGACTAGGGGATCATCAGTTTTGTGAGTTACTCTTGAATATCAGTGGTTTCTGCATTGCTAATCTGTCTGATAGTCCCATTTGTGTTCACTCAATAGGAATTAAAATGACTTTTTTTTACATGGGGACCATGAGAAATTAATAGCCTGACATTATTCAGCTACTAATGAACAAGATTCTTTGGCTTTCAGGGGATACTGGGAGATGTAGTTCAACCTTAGCTGTAGGGCTGGCATTGACGTCTCACAGACATGGAGATAGCTGGAAACTGTTTTGTGGATGGTGGGTACAGAGTGTCCCAGTTTGCAGAGTGTTTGCTTTAAGCAGATAGTTTAGAGGGGGGTATGGGGGAGGAGCTCCGTGGGTAATAAGAATAGCACTCATGTTTTCTTTCCTTTGAATGTCACTAATTTAGGGTATTAACATACCTCCCTGAAGTAGGAAGTACTAGCAAGACAAGTAGGTCCTTTCCTTGTTATTTTAGGGGCAGGGACGTGAAAGCATTAAATATGTAGAGAGAAAAAAATAGCTCGGGGAGCGTATTCACGTTGACAGGCTGCCAGACCCTAATTTGTTACACATGCTTAGCTGGATATGCTCTGCCCAGCTATTTCTTCACTCTTCGTTCCAGTGTTTGGCATGCACACGCAACCCTAGCCAGTTGAACACTGCCAGATAAGCACAAGGCAAATATATGTTCATTATCACGCAGCACTCTTTCATAACCCAACGACAACTACCAGAATTCTTCCACATACAGCCGAGGGTTTAATCATGCTGGGAGTTGTAGTCCAGTAATATATGGGAAACCAAGTAGACGAAAGAAAAGGGCTCATCCCTGTGTGCAACATTTGGAAACAAATCTCATGTCCATTTAACAGAGACTAAATAAAGGACTTTTTATAATACAGAAAAAATGTTGGGGCTTAGTGGGTGCACCTGCTATCAAGATATCAAGATATCAAGATGGTCTTGATATAGGTCTTAGGAACAGACCGAAACGTTGACCTGTTTTTAACATGTATTAAATAAAAATATGATATTTTAGATTTTGAAAAGGTCCCCAGCGTGCTCATTTTTGTTTTTTTTTGAGGTGGCACATTAAAGACGCCTGTAAAAATCAAGTTGTTAACATTATAGCTGGGCCTGGATGAACCACAATTTTGTTATCCAGCATCAAAGGACCTGCCCATTGCCTTCTGTTTATGGGACTGGTGACATTTGGTGTTTGGACAGTTGGTGACATTGCGACAGGTACACATACCAGTAACACAATCTGTACAGCAGGGACTCTGGCCTATTAAAGAGACCAGACAAAAACAGGAGAGATACCGTTTCCAGGGCTGTTACATTAACAAATAACAACATTTGTAATTAATACTGGAAAGTTGCTTACAATATCATTGATACCTTAATCTGTCCTCTAAATCTTCCCCACCAGTTTATTTGCACCTCTCTGCACTATCTCCAGCTCATTAATATACTTTTTATGCGCTGGTTCCCAAAACTGCACTGCACTGCATACTCATAAATATATATATATATATACATATATTTATGTAGATTTAATTATATCCAGATTTATGTTGATATAAATTGGTTGTACTGGCTGTTTCTCATATATATATATATATATATATATATATATATATATATATATATATATATATATATATATATATATATATATATATATATATAATCATTCAAGAGGGACCAGCACTCCGTATTTTAAATCATCAAGTGTTTATTATCACATCACTGTGCATCCAACGTCTCGGCCCCCACTTGGGCCTTTATCAGTGGGGGCCGAAACGTTGGATGCACAAAGATGTGATAATAAACACTTAGGGGCAGATTTACTAAACCTCGGGTGAATATTCGAATTTCAAAAAGTTAGAATTTCGAAGTACATTTTTGGATACTTTGACCATCGAATTGGACTTTGATTCGAACGATTTGAATAAAAAAATCGTTTGACTCTTCGACCATTCGATAGTCAAAGTACTGTCTCTTTAAAAATCCTTCGAATTCAATACTTCGCCAAGTTAAACCTACCGAATTGCATTATTAGCCTATGGGGACCTTCTACAAGCATTTTCTACATTTTTTGCATCAAATAAAAACCCTTTGATCAATGAAAATCGTTCGAATCGTTTGATTTTTATTTGATCGATCAAATGCTTATTTTTAGCGCTAAATCCTTCGAATTCGATATATGAATTCAAAGGACTTCAATACGATGGTCAAATTCGAACAGCCAGTACAACCAACTTATATCACTTAAGACTGGATATAATTAAAGCCTTCTGAGCAGTATAACTAGTGCCAATAACATTTAGTAAATGTTACAGACAAAGAGTAAATATACACCCTACTTACAAACTGCCTATAATTTCAGTTTCAGTCCAAGGCCATAGGAACGGGGCAGATCTGATTTCCATGTAAGCATGAGATTAGCAATAGAAAGTGCATGCAAGAGCCATACAAGTTTTATTACTGAGATAACATGTAGCTTCAATGTGATCATGTATAAGCAAAATACAGGTATGGGACTTATTATCCTGAATGCTCGGGACCTGGGGCTTTCCGGATAATGGGTCTTTCCATAATTTGGATCTTCACACCTTAAGACTACTACAAAATCATATAAACATTAAATAAACCAAATAGGCTGGTTTTGCTTCCAATAAGGATTAATTATATCTTAGTTTGGATCAAGTACAAGGTACTGTTTTATTATTACACAGAAAAAGGGAATCATTTTTAAAAATTTGGATTATTTGATTATAATGGAGTCTATGGGAGACAACCTTTTCCATAATTTGGAACTTTCTGGATAACGGGTTTCCGGATAACGGATCCCATACCTGTACATTGAACTTTGCTATCTTCCATAGCAAACAGAAAAAAAACTCCCAGCAATTTGTATAAAATGTTAATGGATTAACAGGGTGTTATTCTGGCACAAAAATGTATTAATAAAAAACAAAAATCAATATAATTTTAAGATGGGGCTGTTCTTGATAAGTACAACAAGGATACGTCTCATTTCTTGGAGATTTGCTTGGTAAAGCCAAACTACCCCTGTACAGGTGTGGGACCTGTTATCCAGAATTATCAGGATCTGGAGTTTTCTGGATAAAGGATCTTTCCATAATTTTGATCGCCATACTTCAATATATCATGGTTTGGATCAAGTACAAGCTATGTTTTATTATTACAGAGAAAAAAGGAAATCATTTTTTAAAATTTGGATTATTTGATTAAAAAAAGACCTGGCATTCAGGTCTTTTTGGGTTTCCAAAAAACAGATCCCATACCTTTACCCTTTTCTATAATATGTTGTCTTTGGGGGGGTTGCACTATTCAACTTGGCCTGGCTGATATTTAGCTTTACCTCTGCAATTGAAACCTCATACTGGCATTGGGCATCAGCCATGCTGAGAAACACCCTTTATTATGTTGCCCCTTCTTCTTCAAAGCCTTTAGCCTTTAGCTTGCATTCCCCTTCACTGTACCTACGCAAAAGACTTCAAAGGCATAAAACAGGAGACGCGTATGCTTTGCTATGCAGTTTTGGCTCTCCGCTGCTGGAATGTTCACTGAAGGTAATTACTCCAAAACCCCGTACTTAACTGTGGAAATAGTAGAAATTACCCTTATAATTATACCTGGGCTGTGACTCTGCATTTGGTTTGGATCATGTTGGAAATCAGCTGTTGCTTATCAGACCAGTACCCCAGCAGAAGAATAAAAAAAAAAAAAGCTAGGAATGGCATCCATCATTCCGACATGTTATATATTTATATAAGGGAATGTCTACGACACACATGGAATCTCATGCATGACAGTTTAAAGGAACAGTAACACCAAAAAATTTAAGTCTTTTAAAGTAATGAAAATAATCATGTACTGTTGCCCTGCTTCTTCTTCGTGCGACTAATCTCCCCGAACTGCCTTCCTGCACTCGCAACGCTTCATTTTCTGAAGTCGTCCGAAGTTGCCTTACGAGGAAACTTCGGAAAGCTGTATCAATCAGAGTGCCATCCTGCCGGCAATTTACATTCTAGCTGGCAGAAAGGCAGTTCAGGAAGATTAGTCGCCTGAAGAAGAAGCGATTTGTAGCTGGGCGACTAATCTCCCGAAAAAGCAGCATGTGTCTCTGCCCTAAAACTGATCTGTGTGCTTCAGAAACACTACTATAGTTCATATAAACAAGCTGCTGTGTAGCAATGGTAGAAATTGAAAAAAGGCTATATGGCACAGGTTAAATAGTGGATAACAGATAACACCATTATGTTCTACAGAGCTTATCTGCTGTGTAGCCTGAGCCTTTTCTCCTTTGAATGGCTGCCCCCATTGCCCCATTGTTTCTGAAGCAAACATAACAGTTTTACCAGTGCAGGGCAACATTCATTACTGTAAAACAATTTTTTTTTTTTGATGTTACCGTTGCTTTAAACCTCTTGCAGGGACAACAGAAAACTTTGTTTGTAGAAATGACCCAACCGACTCCCAAATGTCTTCTTTTTATGCACAGCCCTTGCTCAGCTTCTAAACCCACCGCTAGCTGCCCTTTACAAGGGGACATGGGTTGGAAAAAGAAAGGCAGATAAAGATATTGCAAGTTTAAATTCAGTCTCTCTCTAGAGAATCCCACACAAGCATCCCTTAGTACAAACACTTGGCCACATGCTGTGAAATACAGAAGCGGAACCTTTGATCATTTGTACCAGTTTCCACCCACAAAAATTCATGCATCTAAGGCAGAGAAGAAACTGTTGGTTTGCTGTGAAAATCTTCTGGCACCAGTCTCCTTGGCTGAAATAATAAATAAACAGAATAAAAAAAAAAAAGTAGAATATGATACTGGGGGAAAAAAAATGACAAAGAAATGTTCAACTCCCTCTCAGTAAGGGGTAAATATACGATATTCTCTCCTTTTCCAACTCACAGCAGTAGGTCCAGCATATATTTTCTAGGGATGCACCGAATCCACTATTTTGGATTCGGCTGAACCCCCGAATCCTTTGTGAAAGATTTGTCCGAATAACGAACATAAGCCTAATTTGCATATGCAAATTAGGGTGGAAAGGGGAAAACATTTTTTTACTTCCTTATTTTGTGACAAAAAGTCACGTGATTTCCCTCCTCACCCCTAATTTGCATATGTAAATTAGGAGTAAGACTGTTCGCCGGGCAGAAGGATTTAGCCGGATCCAAATCCTGCTGAAAAAGGCAGAATCCTGGCCAAATCCCGAACCGAATCATGGATTCGGTACATCCCTGATATTTTCACAGCGGCATCACTTATTCTGTTAAAATCGTACCACATATGAGCCAATCAGAGCCCTGAATTTGAACCCCCAGGAACTGTTTTCATGCTTGTGCTGCTCCACAACTCTTTATACAATTGAACGTGGCTCACAGACAAATAAAGATTGGGGACCCCTGTTCTATAGTGATACCGATACACATCTGATCTTTCCCAGTTTGTGCTGATTTGTACATGCCAAATTCCTATATTCTAAGTTAGCTCATGAGCCCAACCAGTGGCTTGTGAGTAGGGTTGCCACCTTTTCTGAAAAAAAATAATGGCCTTTCTATATATTTATCTTTTTTAATTGGGATCAACCATCATTTTTACCGGCCAGGCCAGTAAAATACCAGTCAGGTGGCAACCCTACTTGTGAGAAACATGTTGCTCACCAACCCCTTGGATGTTGCTCTCAGTGGCCTCAAAGCAGGTGCTTATTGTTGAATTCCGGGCTAAGAGACAAGTTTTGGTTGTATAAAAAACAGGTGTACGGTCAAACAGAGCCTCCTGTAGGCTACCTGTCCACATAGGGGCTACCAAATATACAATCACAGCCTTTATTTGGCAACCCAGGGACATTTTCATGCTTGTGTTGCTCCCCAAGTCTTTGTACATTTGAATGAGGGTCACAGGTAAAAAGGTTGGTGACCCCTGTTCTAAGTTATAAATCAGAACATAACAGTGTTTCTAAAATACTACTCACCAATAAAATAGTCCCGGCCTGCCAAGAAAAGGCCCAGCTATGTCCATCTACCCAAAACTCCACTATTTTGACCACTAAATGCATTCTACAGAAACTAACAGATCAGGACTTCTTTGGCTTGAGTCTTTCCCTTTGTCAGATTATTATTCAATCACAGAGCACCAACATATTCCACAGCACTGTATACAAGAACACTGAACAGCACCTGACATACAAACACAATAGTGCAACCAGGGTCCTGTTCCCAAGAACTTGAATTTCTCATTGAACAAACAGTATTCAAAGGTCTCTTCATAAACACACTAGGTATTACATTGCATAGAATTGCATCCAACTGGCAAGAGCAACATAATGAGGGGCATATGGGCAGAGACTATTATCTCATCAGTTAATTCAGATTAGATTTCATGAAAGCAAAGACATAAATAGTTGCCTGGACCATGCATTTTATTATTCAGTTCTCACTCAATAACCTACATTTTCTCAGGAACTCTTTTATAAGTCGTTTTAGGCCATAATGACAAGCCTATTAATAGTTAATAGGCTTAAGAGTAAAAGCAATGATTAGCACAATGACAAAAATGTTACACCCTATTTGTCAAATTCTTTTACTAGTAGATTCAGTAACTGACAGATCATGATACAGTCTAGCACTAAAGTCATGTCAAAACCAATATTTTCTACTGGGCGCCAAAGGCTATGTAGCACTCAGAATAATTAGGCCGGCTGTTGATTAAGTTACAGGAGGTATGGAACGAAGAGATGCACAACTGTCGGAAAGCCTTGCAGTGCTCTATGCACAGGAGTACAGATAAGGCAAAACCTAAATCACATTTTCAGCTTCCTTAAATTTGATTACTTCTTGGTAATCCTATGAGGATAGATGATTGTCTGGCTGGAACAGAACATTGTCTGTGCTGTTTAGAACATTGCCCCAAGAACAGGACTTGGAATAAAAGGAAGCCAAGAACACGCCAGAATATATTTATTTGAGAAAAGATATTGCTAAATTATCTGTGTTATATAAATATTTACATCCTTGTATGGGACATGTTATCCAGAATGCTCGGGACCTGGGGTTTTCCGGATAACAGTTCTTTCCATAATTTGGATCTTCATCGTCTGCTAGAAAATCATGTAAAACATTAAATAAACCCAATAAGCTGGTTTTACTTCCAATAAGTTCTATAGTCTCCTACAGGACCAGGAGCAGTAAGTTCAGTGGCCTTCAAGAAACTATTCTGACATCACAGTAATAGCAATAATCAGAAAAGCAGTTATCTAGAAAGCCCCAAATTATGGCAAATCCATCTCCCATAAACTCCATTTAGATAAAATTATTCACATTTTTAAAATGTATTTCCTTTTTCTCTGTAATAATAAAACAATACCTTGTACTTGACCCCAACTAAGATATAATTAATCAGCTTTGAAAGCAAAACATTCCTGTTGGGTTTATTTATTGCTTAATTAATGTTTTAGGAGACGGAGATCAAAATTACAGAAAGTCCCCTTAAGTAGAAAACCCCAGGCCCTGAGAATTCTGGATAAATGTTCCCGTATCCTGTAGCATATGCTTTTCCTGGGATTGACAGACCCCATTTAAGTCTTAAAGTGACACTGACACAAAAAATGTTCTTTTCAAAATATTATTCTACATTAAAAGTTACTTATAGGTCATGTTGATCGTTTTTCGCTGATAGTTCTGCTTTTGTCACAGCAACGTCTCTACTTTCTGCGAAAGCTGAAAAAAGCCCACCTTCCACCATCTATTCTCACTATCTTTTACAGAGGGCCTATTGAAAGCATTTTATGCAGCTGCATCACTACCTGGTATGGAAACTGCTCTGTATCGGATCGCAAGATCCTGCAGCAGGTGGTGAGGACAGCGGAAAAGATCATTGGGGTCTCGCTTCCAACCATTATGGGTATTTACCACACCCGTGGTCTCCAGAAGGCTACCAGCAATGTCAGGGATAGCACCCACTGCATCTCAACTCCCAAGGACTGAACTGAATACAATCTCTGAAATACTTTACATACCGGTAAATGAATGACCACCTTGTATGTCCACCTTGCCCAGCGGGACCGTGTACCTGCTAGGGTTGTTCACTTCAAAAACTCAAACTTGATGTACCCAGTATAGTCTTATGTATAGCACCATGGGTTCTGGAGGAACATTATTTTGTTTCTACTATGTACTGTATTACTGTATATGGCTGAAATGACAATAAAATCCACTTGACTTGACTTTTGTAATAGTAATTGTCACTTGAAGTTCCTAAACCTGACTGTTTTGCCATCCTGACTGCCCCTTCTCAACCTGTCAGTTAGAGTTTCTAATGCTAATGGACTACTGCTGCACAAATATGGCAGCCCCGTCATAGAGGAACATGGGAGTAAGAAAGGTCATGTAAAAGCATCGGGCAAATACTTTTATGGCAAAATTATAAATAGCATTCAAAGACAATGTTATGATAGATATTAAAAAAGGTTATTTTCTGGTGTCAGTATCTCTTTAGGTGAAAAAGTGAGCATACTTCTAAAAAGAGTACGGGCAACCTACAACCTTGCTGATACTGTACATCTACAACTTCCACCACTCCAACAACCCACGAGTTGTAGCACAACCCCTTTTGGAAGGCATTTGTTTGGCCTATTCTGTTTGTTTTGTTTTTTTTAAACAACAGTAAATTAGATTTAAGCCTGTGTCCTCCTCTAAGCAGTTTTAAGGCAAGATAATAATTGTGCCGTGTTCCTTGGCCATGTTCACGACACAAGGAAAACATCATGATGTTCCTCTCATTTACAAGGCAGATGTTTTAACACAGCTGAACAAGCAATGTAATGATGCCTTTTGCCTTCTCTAATATATACACACCGAAGGCTCGGATCCCCAAAGACTTCTCTTTCAGCACTTAGCTTCGTTTATTTAGTACATTGCTCTATTATTGGCTCAGAAGGAACTGCATTGTTATTTTTAAAGCTTGAGCCTTTAAAAATCTTCAACATTTATTTTGAGAAACTGCTACAAGAAAAGACCCACTGACTTTCTGTGTAACAAAGGCCTTGTGGATTCTAGGAAGATTCCACTTCAGCTGCTGATGGAATAGATAGATCCAATGGATAGCAGCATGGCTTTGGTGAAAATCTTTATGCTGTTGCCAAGAATCTGTTCCTCTGTTGGTCGAAATGCCTGTAACTGGAAATATTGCCTCTGCTTGGGTTCAGGAAAAATATTGCATTTCAGCTCTGAAATTTGCTGCACCATAGCAGAAGCAATGTTTTCAGGTGCAGGCACTTCAATCAGAAGAGAAATAGGTTCTCGGCCTGCAGAGAAACGCAGGCTGAGATCCACAATGACTGGCACCAGCTTTAAGTGATTTATATTTATATAAACCAGCTGTCCCCGAACTTTTTTTTTACTTGTGAGCCACATTCAAATGTAAAAACAAGTTGGAGAGCAACACAAGCATGCAAAAAGTTCCTGGGGGTGCCAAATATGGGCTGTGATTGGCTATTGGTAGCCCGTATGAGGACTTGCAGCCAACAGGAGGATCTGGTTGGCAATACAGTACAGTGGCGGAACTACCAGGGGAGCAGGGGGTGCGAGCGGGCCAGGGCCCGCACCCCCTCAGGGCCCCCCGGCAGTCCGCCTGCCTATGTTGCGGGGCATATTCGCGGGCAGTTTCCGGGTGTACGGAGGGGGGCGGGGCCCGGCTGCGCCAGGGCCCGCCCCCCTCTAGTTACACTCCTGATACAGTAGGTTTTTATATAACTAAAACTGGCCTTCAAGCCAGGAATTAAAAAAATAAGCACCTGTTTTGAGGACACTGGGAGCAACATCCAAGGGTTTGGAGAGCAACAAGTTGCTCACGAGCCAGGGCAACAAGGGCCCCCCGGCAGTCCGCCCGCCTATGTTGCGGGGCAGTTTCCGGGTGTACGGAGGGTGGCGGGGCCCGGCTGCGCCAGGGCCCGCCCCCCTCTAGTTACACTCCTGATACAGTAGGTTTTTATATAACTAAAACTGGCCTTCAAGCCAGGAATTAAAAAAATAAGCACCTGTTTTGAGGACACTGGGAGCAACATCCAAGGGTTTGGAGAGCAACAAGTTGCTCACGAGCCACTGGTTGGGGATCACTGATATAAACCATTAAGCACAACTAATTACAAGGTGTTCCATCTGCATAGGGATCACAGGGAACAAAAGGGCATTTTTTTAGGTACACCTCACTTTAGTGGGTTAACATTTATATACACAGCTTGGTACATAAAAAGAGGTGTCCTTTTTTCCAATAACTACACTACTATTACTATGACTACTACATCTACTATATACACTATTACTTGGGCACGTGAACAACACATGCCCAAAAATCACCACAGTTAGACTGGCCTACCAATATACTGGGAGAAATATTGGTGGTACTGCTGTTTTGGGCTCACAGTAGTTCTCCAGGGTGTGCGACAGACACAGTTGGTTTTGATGGTGAAAATAAAATTTTGTGTATTATGCAGATTCCTCCATACAGCCCCCCTGATGTGATTGGATTCTGTTCTCAAGCTAGACTAGGTCACTAATACCCTAGACTTGACAGCAGTGCCACCTGCTTGGTCATAATAGTAGTTCCTTGTTTTCTGTTTTGTGGAGTGTTATCTATCACAAATAACTTCCTTTTTACAAGTCTAAAACCTCTGTGATTCCTTTGTTTAGGGTTCTGACTCTTTGTGGGTTCAGAATCCATAGAGTTGGCTCAAATAAATGTCTTTCCATGACAATGGTAGTCGGGGTGAGAGCTCGGCATTGAAGGTACTGTGAAAATGCTGAGGTTTTTGGACAAAATCTGCTCCCATCACTACACAGTAATGCCTGCAATCAAACGTTGCTTAGTGTGCATGCTCCCAGAGCCAGAAAATGTCATACTTACTACAATAACTTCCAAAAGCAGAAATAAATTAACACTGGGCTGAGGTATTTTCTGTGCAGAATGAAAATGTATACATTATAAAAGTTGGACGTTACTTTGCCACATCTGGATCTCTGAAACATCAATAGTCCTACATTTGGACATCGTACAACTCCAGGGTCCTCTGATACAACTCGGACACATATAGATTTGGCCTAGAATGTAACTTGTAAAATCCCTGTGTTATAAGAAAAAGAGGGCATAATATATATTTTTGTATGTGTGTTTTGGTAACAATGTACATTAGGATTGATTCACATGGCTCTGACTTGCATTAAAATGACCCAGGGGAGGCGTATTTTTCAGCATAGCAGAAAATCTAATTGAGTTTAAATTACACCAATATCTGTTTTTGCACAAAATTATGAAATAAAATATCTCTGCTGAGCTTGTGAATGAGAAAAAAAAGCACATTGTTCACATAAAGCCAAAACTTCCCAAGAGGGCTTTCCCCTCAACTTTAAATTGTCCCAGATCTTTCCGGCTGATCCAATAAAAAGGCAGCCATGTTGCCCTGCAGTCAGTTAATTTCTTGGGGGGGGGGGGGGGTCTGGCATCAATGTACAGATTTCACATGCCTGCAGTGTAGTAGTCAATCCTTGGCTAACCTCGGCAAGCCTCCCAGTTCTTTCTGCGGTTAGGGATCGGGAGTGCTGACAACATTTGCACGGAGCTAAATAAATATTTACCCATTTGGCAGCTCCATAGACACGCTACAAAGTAGATATTCCCTAGGACTATTCCCAGCTATGAGTGAGTGTCTGCATGGCTTAGTGGCTCATTATTAGACGTTAGCTTGTATGCAATAGGTGAGTCAGTATATCAAATCATTTTTTTTTTCTGTGAATTTATTTTGTTCTGAAACGGACAAGGTATCACTACGTTTACATATGATACATATTTCCCTCTAATAAGCACAATTCTGTTGTAGATTTTTGTGGCATGGTTTCCCTTTAAATCGACATCTGGCAATTGTTATAACATTTAGGGGGTTATGTATGTATGTATGTATGTACTAAGTTTGCCCAGGAGCAGTAACCCATAGCAACCAGGTAACAGCAGGTAGGATTTACTAGTCACCTGTTTAGAAGCAAACATCTTATTGGATGCTATGGGTTACTGCTGCTAAGAAAACGTAGTGCCTTTTATTATATTTTATGTTATTAATATTTTATAAATTGCTCCCACTGACAAACAATGAAGTATCTCTACATACTGAAACATGTTTGTCAACAATACGGTGGTTTTTAACTTGCCTTACCAGATTCAAAAATGGGAAAGAGAGATAGATGTTAAAGGGGTAGTTCACCTTCAAGTTAACTTTTAGTTATTCTTAGCAACTTTTAATTGGTCTTTATTTTTTTTTTAGAGATTGTGAACTGTTTATCTTCATATTCTGCCTCTTTCCAGCTTTTTAAGTGGGGGTCACTGACCCCGTCAGCCTAAAAAAAATTGGCCCTGTGAGGCTATAAATTTTATAGTAATTGTTACTTTTTACTGCTTATCTTTCTATTCAGTCCCTGTGCATATTCTAGTCTTACATTGAAGCCACTGCCTGGTTGATAGGGTATATTGGACCCTAGAAACCAGATAGCTGCTGAAATTTGAATCTGGAGAGCTTCTGAATAAGCAGCTAAATAATTTAAAAACCAAAAAATGAAGACAAATTGCAAATTATCTCAGCATATTAGTATCTAAATCATGCTAAACATAAAAATACCCAGTTAAAGGAGAACAAAAGATTAATTTTAGTATTTCTAGAGGGCCCTGCCTACCTTCTACCAAAACATACCAGTTTGCTCAACTGTTGAGACAAATCAGAGTTGTGCAGCTGGGTTAAAGGGCACCATATTGTACCATTTTATGTTCCAGACTGGGCTGCAGGTGCCCACCAACTGGTGCAGTTCAGAGGGTGAGTGGCCTTTCCAGAAATGATCTCTTCCAGAAATGTTCTCCTCTTTACTTATAGGTTCACTTTATAAAGGTATGCTCTGAAATACAATCCATAATTTAATTATTTAGTAAGTAATGCCTCTGTCTCTGGACTGAATCTTAGACCAGGGGTTTTACATATTGAATTTAAAGCATTGTATCTAACGATAATTAAAAAAAAGATGTATCCATTCAATAGGATACCTTTGTGATCAATACAGATTTATGCTTTTAGCACAGCATAAAGTACAGGTATAGGATCCGTTATCCAGAAACCCGTTAACCAGAAATTACGGAATGAATCAAATAATCAAATAATCCGGATGAAAATGATTTCCTTTTTCTCTGTAATAATAAAATAGTACCTTGCACTTGATCCCAACTAAGATTTAATTAATAATTAAATATTGGAAGTAAAACCAGCCTATTGGGTTTATTTCATGTTTACATGATTTTCTAGTAGACTTTAGGTATGAAGATCCAATTTACGGAAAGGTCTGTTATCCGGAAAACCCCAGGTCCCGAACATTCTGGATAACAGGTCCCATACCTGTTCAAGGTATTGTCTAATCATTACGTATTTAAAAAGGGAAATCTTGTTTTTTTAATGCCAATTCCATATTACAGAGCTTTTTGTATAGTGAGTCGACAGATAATAAATCCCATACCTGTAGTTCTGGAGAACCAAAGCTTCTTTTATAACTTAAAAAAGGCTAATTAGTAGGCAAGAATGAGATCACATAACAGAAATGAGAAAAGCACTGAGCTGGGGAGGATGCGTGGGCTTCCTTGCTTCTGGAAATCATGTTTACTGAAAGAATGCCAGATTTCATTAACCGCGCCAGAAGGGAATATATTGTGAGAAAAAAAGAACATAGAGGCCAGTAAATGGCACCTGGAAATGTGCTGTTCAGCAGGTGCAGCTTTACGAGAGGGCTCTGTCAGTGGATGGAATAAAAGCCAAACATATAATATTTAAGAGCTCCTTCTGACATCTGTTTGCCAAACTGCCGGAATATTAAACTCTGTGGAGAAGTGTGCGGAGAAGCTTTGCAGTGTGAAATCAGGGAAAGGCCCATTTGCTATGTTGATTTTAGCCTATTTATTGCAAGGAAAACAGGTTAGAGAATTAAAGATTATATATGCCAAGCAGGTAAACCATTATCTAGAAAGCTCTGAAATACAATCTACAAAATGACATTTTCCATCGAGTACTATCAGCAAATCATTTTAATTAGAATTCTTATTGTGTCACTGATGGGCTTTTTCTCTGTAATAATCAAACTACTTCAGTGCCTAAAATGCATAAATCCACATCGCTGGCAAAACAATGCAGTTGGGTTTTGAGTATTTCAGATAATAGAAGTCATTGCTATAATTATATAATGAGGATATTTCTTTCAGCGTGAGCTTCCTGGAACATACAGAACATCATTGGCGGTCTTTCTGCAGTGGCAGTGGCTCTCCCAGCAATCTTACTGGCAGTCAGTTCCAATGTAACTGCCACACTTAATAGTATGTGCCATTGGTTAGAATCAAACTGTGATCATTTTATATTAAACATGACACGTGACTGTGTAGGACTGGGTAGTATTATTGAAACTAGAGCCCGTGTTCTTCAGAATACTATTCTGAAGTAGCTAAAAATATCGAGGAGCAGATTAATCAGTAACAAACATGCTTTCTGGCCGCACGCATTCGTTTACTCATCTTCCTGACATCTGCCAATTTCCTAGAACTGAGTTGTGATGAAATGTTATTTTCCTTTAAAATGAGCCAGGCAGTGACAGTGACTATCTGCAAATATAATGGGAAGAGGGTCAAGGCCCAATCTGATTTATTCCTGATAAATGTGCGTGTACAGAATATGTGTCTTCCTGAAACATCTTGGCTGTTGGAACTGTTCCGTCCGGGACCTCAGTGTTCCTGGATTCTACACTCGTAACGACTTTCTGCACTCAAATGACTTCAGTCGGTCAATAATCAGTCTCATACATGCAAGAGAAAGGCTTATGGCTAGGGCTGTCTGCTGCAATTTTGAAGTATATAAAACATTGTTGCAAATATAAGGACTTTGCTCCCCATTAATGCTGTTCTTATGCCACCAAAAAGCCTACGTGCACATTGCACTGTTGTCATACCTGGGATTTTTAATGGTTTGACCTTAGATTTACAATGAATTCTTTGAATTGATTTTTACTGGAATAGTCCAGGAGCAAGATAAATAGTCCTGCACTGTCCAAACTGGAATATTTTGATTAAGAGATCAAATTGGTTGTATGAGAAGAGAATTATTGAACCAATGGGATCTGAAAAATCATTCCATGTCTACTTGTGGCAATGACACTCATTTCACTTTACTTTTAATTCAATTATGAGGTCGATTTAAACTGATAAAAAACACAAGTAATGAATGTATGGTATGTGCCTTAGTATGGGACAGGTTACGTACCCTTTTTGATACAACAATTATGGGACCTGTTATCCAGAATACTCAGGGGTTATACGTCCATATAATCCTATATGGACGCAACTACACAAACTCACTAACGCGCGCAGTGTACTGAACGCTACCTTTTACGCTAGACTTCCTTCGCCACCTCAAACCAGGCGAAGCGCAATAGAGTAGATAGGGATTGCTTGAAAAAAAGGTCACATTTTTTCTGGCGTTTTTTCTATATTATGGGTGATAGGCTGAAAAAGATTGAAAAATTTTTTTTTGGGGCTCCCCTCCTTCCCCCCTACATTTCCTAACTCATGGCAACTTAAACTATACAGTGGGCACATGTGTAGGGCAAAAAAAAAATTTTATTTGATGTTTTGAAGGTTTCCCAGGCATTTGTAGTGATTCTACGTATTCCTCCATTGGAATTTGAATTTGGCGCCATATGCAAATTAACCATCGCTAGCGTAACTTCGCTTCGCGAATCAACGCTAGCGCAACTTCGCAACCTTACCCTACCCCTGTGCGCAACTTCGGATTTTAGTGAATTTGCAGAGCGCTGGCGAAACTACACCTGCCGAAGCGTGGCAAAGTTGCGCCTGGCGCAACTACGAATCTTAGTGAATTTGCCCCATAATGTCTGTAAGAGCGGGATATGGATGCAAGTATCCTGGTGGGCCCTACAAGGCCAAATGCAGCACTGATACAGGTATTGGACCTATTATCCAGAATGCTCGGGACCTAATGTTGTCCAGGTAATGTTGTTCCGTAATTTGGATCTCCATAACCTAAGTTTACAAAAAAAAATTATTTAAAAATGAATAAAACCCAACAGGCTTGTTTTGCCTCCAATAAAGATTAATTACATCTTAGTTGAGATAAAGTACTGTTCTATTATCATTACAAAGAAAAAGATAATCATTTAAAAAATTTGGATTACTTGGATAAAATAGAGTCTTTGTGAGATGGCCTTCCCGTAATTTGGAGCTTTCTCAATAACGGGTTTCTGGATAACAGATCCCATACCTGTATTATACAGTGAGTTTTAGCTCTGAATATGTAGGAGTGACTTTACTACTGACAAATATGAATTGTAATCTTTCAGTGGGCATGCATTCAAGTCATGAGAATTTGCATTCCTTACATTCATGTGTAGTTGCATAATGATTCTTACATGAGGTTTCTTTCTGTTTCATTTGTAATCCACCCCATTAGCTCTCCCAGCCAAAACGGATTATGACATTAATATTTCTGTGAAAACCTCCGAACGAGTTAAAATGAAGTGCATGGCAGGAAACAAACCTCATGGTGGCAAACAGCTGAAGTCAGGGTTACAGAGTGACCTGAGTAAAACTTTCCAACATACATTAAGCAGTTGCAGTGATTTATAATTGTAAACTGCAGCTGAAATGTCTTTTTTTGATCATCCCTGGGTCCGACTCTTGAAGCAATGTAGCAGAAGTCAGTCCTCCTTCAGGTCTTTTTATCAAATGACTTCCGCCACATTGTTTCAACAAATATTGTTTCAAAACAAATTATATTTAGGAATTACTGTAAAACCTTTTTCATATTTGAACTGATGTATATTGGAAAGTTGCTCAGAACTACCTTTGCTTTTAACAGATAACAGCTCCAAGGCCACTAATGGGAGTCACCGGGCAGGCAGCAATATCTCACGATGCCTTGAGTATTTCATCACAGGCCTATTAACTACACAACATGCAAGGCATTGTGAGAATCTTGACTAGAGAAGAGCTGGCTTCTTGATTCAGGTCCAGCAGTGAAGAATGATTTCCCTTTTCCCTGTAACCATAAAACAGTTGTTTGTACTTGATGGTAACTAAGCTGCATGAATGCACATTGGTGGCAAAACATTGCTCTTGAGTTTATGTTATGTGTAAATGTTTTTTAGCAGACATAAGCTATGGAGATCCATACTACAGAAAGAACCCTTATCTGGAAAACCCCAGGTCCCGAGCATTCCTAATAGATCCCATTCCAGTACTAAGATGACAGGGTAACACTTCAGCCTTCTGATTTACCAGATCTCTATTCCCACCACTGTGCCTGAAGCCAACCAATTTCTTCGGGGTAGATTTACTAAAGGGTAAAGGGGCTGTCGCTAGCGAAAATTCGCCAGTAATTTCATCCACAGGGACATTGTCAATTAACTAACAGGCACAGAGGATAATTCACTAGTGAAAGAGACCATCGCTCGCACAGTTTTGTGCCCTTTCCCCAGGTGCATTTTTCGCTCAGGCAAAGTCACTAAAGTGCGAATTTTACAGAACGTTACCTCCTTCACCAGAGTTTCCTTCACCAGCTTAGACCTGGCAAACTGATAAGATGAATCTACATCCTCCTTAATCTTATTTCATATCCTGTACGCCAAAAAGTCATAAATATAAAAAAAACGCTGGCGTTTTTTCAAATTTTGAAACGGGATTGTCTTTAAAAGTTGTAACTATTACAAATTTTTGTTTTACCATTTAAGAGCCGTGCCATATTTGTTTTAGGGTGGGCTCATGTCTAGGGCATTAGAGGATCTCTTTTGCCTTTATTTTGCTTCCTTGGACATTCTTCATAAGTACATTTAAGCATTTGCACCATCACTAATAAAGTGTCATAAATACAACTTATTATCCTATTCAAATTCACCTAAGCGTAAGAATACAAACAACGTTTTGCTAGGTAGAAACGTTCGGCTACAGAGACGCAATAGTGAATCAGTATATTGGTAACTAATTTGCACCTGGCAGAGTGGCGTGAAGTGTGGCGAAGCCTTCGCAGGCGAAAATATGCCCTTTTAGTGGATTTGCCCCTTAGTTTTTAACCTGCTCTTAAAGAATACCTGTAGCTAATCCCACTTTATATAAAAATAATCAACTGGAGCAGGCACATAAATGTATAGAAGCTTCCATATTGCATATTATATAGTATGCTAACACTGGCACAGTCCTCAGCTGCAAAATTCAAAGAACCAGAAGTGGGAAACATAAAGGAAACATTTCTCATTCCACAGGTCTTAAAGGGCCACAACCCTCTAAATCAGCACTCTTTGCAAAGGCATGTAAGGCCACAAGCAATTTTTGTAGGACAAGTATATATTAAAGTCTTGTGCCCACTTGGAAAGTTGTTTTCCCCCTCTGTAATCATGTGTCACGTAATGACTTCCTTCCTGTCAAAACACAACAGTCTAGTCATGTTTCATGAAAGAGCCTTCACACAGAGCTGTCAGCAAGGGCCCGGCACAGCCTTAATAGCATTAAGTAGCTGAGTGGGAGGGAAATTAAAGGTTAACTAATGCAAAACAGCTAAACCTCTATCTCTATTCCACCCCATGCACATATCATTTAAGTTGGCACATTAAGAAACTCAGAAAATGATACTGACCATAATTATTCAAGAAAATGGAAAAAATACAAATTTTAAGCTAATAAGGTTTCTGTGCTGCCTATAGTAACAAAAGGGTTCCCATTCTAGGCTTGGCTACACAGCAAGAACGATGAGAAATAAAGGATAATAATAAAGTTGTTAGTGCAGACACGCTCTCTATTATCAGAAGAATGTACTTATATAGATAAAAATGCAGTGCAGTGAGATATAAGGATATAGTGTAACCTAGAGAGCGGCTCTAATTGAAAACAAGCAACTGCCTATATCCCAGAATACAATGTGGCATAATAACTACAAGTCTGTGGGTCACTGGGAAAAATCTGCTCCAGGGCTCCTCTCCTTGTCACCACCCCTGAAAAAATACAATGCCTTCATTCACTAGCAGTTTTATCCTTCTCCGCCTTCATTCAACCCCTGCATGCAGAATTATGGTTTGGACTCCTCACACTGCAGTTTCTTGCTTTCGGCGAGGAAAGATTCCCTTCTTTTTTTTTTTTAGGTCTCTCAGTCCACGAATCCCCAGCGCTGTCACAATCCCTATAGTTTTGCCTCAGCACTGGGCCCGGAGTCTTTTGCACATTAGGCTTGCTATGGATTACTGAATATGTGGGGGATCTTGTGCAAAGAAGAATGTGTTCTGTAATTTGGAGCTTTCCTGATAATGGGTTTTTGGATAACAGATTTCCATACCTCTATACACATTCATATTACAAAACAGAAATGTCATTTTTCTTGTATAATTGAAATAGCACGTTTTGAGATTTTTTAAAAGAGAACCTAAACACTTTACAAAACAGATGATAAAGGCAATCCCTAGACTGAGACATAAAGATCCTGAAAGCGTTCCATTCTGCTAACAATACTGAAAGCAGATAAGCAAGAACACAATGTTGCCCTACGCACGGGAGATGGAAGCGAGTAACACTGAGCCCCTTTGTATACTCTGGAACACTGTAACATTTCTCTTGTGGAGAAGGAGGCATTTTTGTAACCATTTATGTTTATTTCCCAGCTTCTTTCTACGTCAAACCAATACAAAAAGATAAATTCTACTAACAAAATACCAAGCCCTCCTACACTGCTGTTGTTGTGTGTGTACTTCTGTGGTTCACTATGGTGTCATTCTGAGACAATTTGCAATTGATTTTTATTTATTATAATTTGTGTTGTTTAAGTTATTTAGATTTTTATTCAGCAGCTCTCAGCAATCTTGTTGCTAGGGTCCAAATTAGCCTAGCAACCATGCACTGATTTGAGTAAGACTGGAATATGAATAGGAGAGGCCTGAATAGAAAGATGAATAATAAAAAGTACCAATAAAAATACATCTGCAGCCTTACAGAGCATTTGTTTTTAGATGGGGTCAGTGAACCCCACTTGAAAGCTGGAAAGAGTCAGAAGAAGGCGGCAAATAATTCACAAAACTATAAAAGTAAAAAATGAAGGCCAACTGAAAAGTTGCTTAGAATTAGGCATTCTATAACATACTAAAAGTTAACTTAAAGGTGAACCACCCCTTTTGAGCAAGTGGCATGGGCTGAAAGGTGCAAAAGCCAGTCTTGCTTGCTCCAAGGCTGTTAACCCACTGGCTTCTGCTACATTGTTTTAAAAGTTAGGATCACAAGGGCAGAGAATAGAAAGAGACAGACATTAGTTTCATAGCAATTTACACGGATACATTTAAAACCATTGAAAAGGTGTAAAGAAGTTGCTATCATCAGGCAGGATTTTCTTTTTGGGTTTACATCCTCTTTAAGGAAAACTAAAGTCATTTTATTTGGACTAATAAAATGAAACATGTTTTAACACCAATTTATATAATGAATGGAGTGGGTTTAATTTATGTGTGTGTTAAGCCCCGCACAACGTGTTCCTTACTCGTACTGTAAAATGTAAATTGCCGTCACAGGAATCCCTGTCTTAGTAAATGTTTAGAATAATTACGTGCAACAATGATGTATTTTGGTAAATATATGTGTATCTTGGCAGGAACTCCCAGAGCCCAGAGCTCTGTTTTACTTCACTGCCAAAACACATTAGCTGAGGGACTTGGGAAACTTTGAAGTGAACATGATGTTTCCCCAGAATCAAGGTCTGTACATTGTATTTGTAGGGGTACATCAGAAGCACAATCAAAGCTACATGAACTGAGATGTCATCACCTCTACATAATCAGAGGCATTGAATTTTAACCTTTTTCTGAGACTAAACACTCATTATATATATACTATACTAGGTATATACTTATCTTTTTGGGCTGAGAGAGAGAGAGAGAGAGAGAGAGAGAGAGAGAGAGAGAGAGAGAGAGAGAGTAGTGCAGTGGTACCCAAAAATCTACGGTACCCTGCGGGTTGCGGGTATAAGTTCCGGGTGCAGGTATAGACGCGGATCAGTGGTTCTGCGGGTTTGCTGGTCGGGTGTCTTCTCAATATCGATTTTTACCCCTTATTTCTGATCACGTCTACTTCCGATGATGCCACTTCTGGTCTACAATGACAGCACTTACTGATTCTTGATGGTCAGCAGGTTGCGGGTCCGGGTTGCGGATAAGGTACTTGCGGGTCAGGTAGCGGATAAGAATGCGGGTTGCGGCTCTGGGTTGGGGATTGCAGGTTGCGGGTACTCTCTAGAGAGAGTGACATATAAAGGCATGGGATCCGTTATCCAGTAAGCTCAAAATTATGGTAAGGCCATCTCCCATAGACTCCATTTTATCCAAATAACCCATCTTTTCAAAACGGATTTCCTTTTTTCTCTGTAATAAAACCAGCAAAACCAGCCTATTTGGTTTATTTAATGTTTACATGATTTTCTAGTAGACTTCAGGTTCAAAGATTCAAATTACAGATTGATTCCCTGGTCCCAAACATTCTGGATAACAGGTCATACCTGAATGTGTGTATGTATGTATACACACAATACCCTGCTTTTGTAAGTGACCGTTAAGAGTTTGGAGAAGTTCATGATGTAAAGTGGGAATAGGACAAGTGAGGCTGTTTTTTTTTTTTGGGCGCTGGTACGAAGATCACAAAACCCCAGTACTGATGTAGATACTAAAATCTTGTGCTTATCTGCACAGTTTCTACATTCCCCTGTGAAGGGTAAATATTTAGGAAAAGTACTGGGCAGAAACAAGGCAGCATCTCTGGCTGAGCAAACAATAAAACAGAAAGCAGAAGCAGGTTCTAAAAGAATATTTCAAAATAAAGGCACATGGCACAAATTTGTCCATTATGTAAATGTGTATGTGCAAAAACAGGAAGCTACTCCTGGCTTCCCGCTGTATAGCTACTGTAAATTGCAGCAGGTTGTATAGGCTCTTACAACAATGATGCATTAAGTGAAAAACAGTCAGCTCTGTTTTCAGTAGCTGTATCCACAAGTTGAAATGGTACAGTAACACCAACAGAATTCCGAAAGAGTTAACATATTTTGGGCAATAAAGACCATTCCAGGCATATTTATCATATTCTCATTAAGGAGCGCTACACACAATCCTAGCACAGACAGTGTGCAGCGTTCTTTTATTTTGTAACCTCGGAGTTTCACAATCTTATAGTTGCACAATCTTATCGTACATGCTGCTAGCATTCCTACATACCTGAGATATTTCTCCAATAGTGCGCTTGCTCAATCGCAACTGAATTAACTTGTGTGTAATGTAAAAAAACACAAAAAAGATTTTACCGGTATTATTTCAGCTTCCCATAAACCTTCACTTTTAATAAACTAGCATCAAGCTCAGAATAAACTCAGATTTGGTCTTTTTACCCTTGTAATTTATCTTCGGATAAGTCAAGGGGGATCAAATACTGGGAACTGTTGGAGGGGATTGTTACCGAATGTAAGGACAAAATGAGAACTGCTGTAAAATTATTTTTGTGGCCTTGAATTTTTAGGAGAGGAGTAACAAGTAAGAACTCTCTGTCATTTGCCTTCAGGGTAATAATAACACACATGGTGCTTTCAAACACCTAAAGCCAAAGCACCCAAAAATTCTCCCGTAGACTTGGCCTGAAATACTAGACACATATACTTTGCGCCACTATATTTTGATGCTGACATAAGCATTTTTCATTATAATAATATGGGAATGCTTTGGTGTGGGATTTTAGGGTACTATAAACATGTAGCTCCAAAAAAAGCCCCAAGTTTAGGGTTGCCACCTGACCAGTATTTTACCGGCCTGGGCGCTAAAAATGATGGTTGATCATGAGGGAAAAAAGATAAATATATAGGAAGCCCGGTATTTTTTTCTGGAATAGTTGGAAACCCTACCCAAGTGCGCAGTAGAACGATAAGCCGAACTTTAACTAAAAATTCGGCTATTTCGTTCAACTGCGCATGCGTTTGCCACAGGAAATTTGAAGAACAAAGAAGATGGAAGAGGATCGCTCCGTGGTGCAAACTGGTATAACCCAGGGCCGGTGCAGTTTTCTTTTTTTTTTACATTTTTCACGAATATTCAAAAACAGAGACTTCCCTCCATAGATATCTGATTACAGTGGTATTGCTTGCAGTTATAGTATATTAACCTGGTAAGTGAGACATATTCCCTCCAATGGATTTGACCTACTGAGGCGGTCCCCGGGAGAGAGCGTACACTCTACAAATCTGTAAAATCCATTGTTCATGTGTCTGAATACACGTCAGGTCTGGGTGGGGGTCAGTCAATAGGAAAGACCAAAGGAAAAACAAAAGGGCAGAAAGAATAAAAAACATCTCTTCCATTTCCTTTATCCATTCAGTTAGTGTGGGTGAAATATCACTTTTCCATTTGTGGGGGATCAAGATTTTAGCCGCATTTAGGGCAATTTGTGTCAGAGATTTTTTGTATGAGGATAGAGAGTCCATATTGTGATGTAAGAGAGTTGCAGCTGGATCGTTAGCAATATCATGTTGTAAGTTATCTGTACAAACCCCCAATATCTGGGTTCAGAATTGCTTGATATTTGGGCAATCCCAGAATATGTGTAGCATGGTGCCTGCTTGTTGTTTGCATCTCCAGCATCTGTCTGTTGTCCCAGGGACCATAACATGTAATTTAGAGAGGGAATTCTGGTGCAGTTTTCTGCTGATAGGAGCACCGGCCCGGGGTTTCAGGTAAGTCAATACAATCACTTGGATAACATTTGGCATCCCCAAGTAAAAAAAAGCTTTTCTTTCTCCTTTAAGCTGCTAGTCACAGTTTCCCCAAAAGACCTGTTTATCTTAAATTGTTACAATTACTTATTTGCTTATCTTAAATTGTTACAAAAGTATGTAAGTGCACCTGGTGGCTGTTCTGGGGTCTCTGCCAAAAGCCAATTGAGTTAGAAACTTTGTTTCTTTTTTTAGCTGTTCAGTGAAGGAGATTAAAGAGTAAGTTAGGACATTTCAGAAACAAACCCGGGACTGCTTGTTGAGCTTACAAAATCATGACTGTCCCGTGAAAAACGGGGCAGTTGGAAGGTATGAATGTCTGTTAGTTCAGATACAGAAAGGGGCAGACGGGAGCACGTCAGCTTTTCTCTGCTCACTAGATAAAAGTCCATTACCCACTGCAGATCAAATTCCACTGACATAAATTGAAAGCAGAGGGTCAGTTCATGCTTAAAAGAATGAGTGACCATACAGTTCAACCTCCAATTGATATCAGTGGGTACTGATCCGTGGTTGGCAGCATTGTTTCTGATTGTCGTTACTAAAAAGCATGAATCAAAACCCTCTGAGGCTGATTCTGCTTAGGCTCTCCAGTTATGTTAGACTACAACTCCCAGTGACTTAACTTTTGCAGGGCCATGTGGTGTTTATGTTTTTAAACAATCCCTGTCTGCAAATTCTCACTTCCTACAAAATGTACCCTGCCATAAAAATGAAAACAGGAAATCTGAAACAACACGGGGAAATGCTATATTTAGGATTGTTCTGAGGTGCCTTCCCAAAGAAATATAGGCAGCATAATAAGGAAAAGGGAAAGATGCCACAGCAGGTCCAGAGCTGAAATTACAATCCACTGTCCCAGACTTTAGTTTGGTTGTTTGGGATATAAAACTAAAATCAGGCAATAGGATAAGAGGGCCCCATTCGCAAGAGCTTGCAATCTGACTGGTAGGGTTCCTCCGCATGGCATGGTATATATGGGAGTGTAGCCTAAGGGCTCTTACAGATGAGCATTTTTAGCTGTGCTGCCCTGCGTTCCAGTTTCATGCGTTCAGCCGCAGGGGAGCGCAGGAGTAGACGCACTGAATTCTTTTCAATGGGGCTGTACTCACACAGACGCATGTAAGCACCGAACGCAGGTTGGGACGCAGCATGTTGCATTTTTCCTGCGTTCGCCGCTTGCATGCGTCTGTGTGAGTACAGCCCCATTGAAAAGAATTCAGTGCGTCTACTCCTGCGCTCCCCTGCGGCTGAACACATGAAACTGGAACGCAGGTGGAAAACGCTTTATAGCCCTTAAGGTTAATGTGTTAGCAGGCTTTGGTGCTACCAAACAAACTACTTAACTGCAGTGAATGAATGTGCGTCACGTATAGTTTGTGCTGAATGAAGGGGGACACGCTTGGAGAAATCTATTGGAGTACTGATGACTGCATGTTGTAAAGGGAGATTAAAAACATGGACAAACAGCAAAACACTTGGGGGCATTTACCCTTTAACTGGTTTATGCAGCATTACACAGAGAACGGCGAAACATGATATTTTGGGAGTGTCCTGAACATTTGCCCTTTTGCTTGGGCACTTTGACGTTTCGAGCCTATTGACTGACTTCAAGCCATGTAAACAAAAGTAATTTGCATTAGCATAACACTCTGGGCTTTGCTGCAAGGCTCACCACACACCACAAACAAAAACAAGCTCTGATGGTTGGCGTAAAGAAGCCTCTGGGCAATGACCAGCTCCCACCGTTAATGCCCCTTAACCCTCCTGTCAGAATCACTTAGGGCTGTGACTGCTGAGAGCTTGTTTGTGTAAGAGAGCTTGGAGCCAATGAGGGAAAGCTGCTCAGGATTTGTGTGTGTATTGAAGATCACGTGCAGCTCACTCTGTAAGTTTATCAGCCCTACCAGCTCTGCTTCAGTGTTTGTCCGCAATCTAATTGGAAGCTGAATGATGCTTTAGCCTCTGGGTGTGCGTATGAGACTCCCCTTGCACAATGTTCCTGCCGGCCGGACTCTCTACAGCACAGAATGCAACCGCTCCATGTCAGGTGAGTCGCTTTGTGCGATAGCTTACGGGTGCAATTAAGCTGCCATTATATAAATGAGCAAATTAGAACTGCAGGGGTCTGTAACCCTCTCAGGGTGAGAGGCAACACTGGGTTAATGGAGGAGCTGTATGCAGAGGGACTGATGAGATCCATTTATTTCAATTATGCTTATCCCTATATCCTCACATGGGTATGGGCTTGTAATACTATTGTACAGCATTAGTGGTCACATGACACAGATTATCCTGGCTAGCAGATGAAAAAACAGACTTTTCATTTGTATTTTTCATTTTTTTTTTAAGGGCTTTAGGATGTCAGCCTAAATCAATAAGCAGTAATACATGGGAGTGGAAGCCTTTAATGTTTTAGGCTTCCGCCATCAAGTCTATGTATTAATACTGTCATTCCTTTAAGTAGGGCAAACATATTCTGATGCAAAATAAATACAGCTCATTTATGTTTAGGGCAAGATCTTATAGAACAGACCATCACACTGTAAACCTCTGCTTCATAGACATTATGGACAATACTTGCAATGTTTCATAGACATTATGGACAATACTTGCAATGTTTCTTCCTTTACATTTTCCTTTAAGTTGATTTGTCATTTGACCTCGGCCCCCAGCAACTGCAGGGCCCCTTAGGGAGGGAAGAACAAATGCTATATATATATATATATATATATATATATATATATATATATATATATATATATATATATATATATATATATATATATATATATATATATATATATATATACACACACGCATATATATATATATATATAGTTGCAACTGAAAGCAGTGTCTCACGACCCCTTTCTGCACTGCTTCTTGATAGCTGGCTTCTGCTACACTGTTTCAACGGTCAGAACCCCCATGGCAAAATACAGAAAAGGACAGAGAAACTAGGGATGCACCGAATCCACTATTTTGAATTTGACGGAACCCCTGAATCCTTCACGAAAAAATTTGCCCGAATACCGAACCGAATTTGCGTTTGCAAATTAGGGGTGGGAAAGGGAAATTTTTTTTTCCCGTTTTGTAATAAAAAGTCACACCATTTACTTCCCTGCCTCTTATTTGCATATGCAAATTAAGATTCGGATTCAGTTCGGCCGGGCAGAAGGATTCGGCCGAATCTGAATCCTTTTAAAAAAGGCCAAATCCTTGCCGAATACCGAACCGAATCCTAGATTCTGTGCATCCCTAAGAGAAACGCAATATTGATTATATTTACAGGTAACTTTGAGCCTTTAAAATATGCAATTCACGTATTTTAGGAAGTTGCTAACAATAATTTTTCCCAACTGGCAACATTTGGTTTTTTGGGTATGCAATGTTATCAGATGTAAGCACTCATGATTCATGAAAACCTGTGTATTACAAGAAATAATATACCCCCCTTACATTAAAATACAAGAAAACTAAAAGACAGAAAAGTCAAAGAAGGCTGTTGTAGGGTGAGGATGGAAGCTTTAGATAAGAAATAGCATGGACATCCCAGATTTATGTCATTTTCCATTCATACAATGATAACCGGAATAAATAACCCTGACTTTGGCTCCAATATATGTCAAGCTCAAGTGGTATTCCTCGGCTCTGAGTGGTTTTAATCAATATGGTTTACTTTGCCTTGGGAGAGGGGAGAGGGCCATGCAATATGCTCCTACAGCACAGGGGGGTAAATGCTCCAGGGAGTAATATTTGGGGCTTTTGAGCACTACATGATGAATGGTTTACAGCACAAAATGTGAAGGAAGTTTACAGGGGCCATAAATTCCTGTCACCAACTGGTGTCTGTTGACTTTTGCTGCTCGGGACAGAAAGGGGTAAAATAACAGCACTAATGAGACATGGAACCTCAAGCCTTTGCCCATACCTTGGCCTTAAATACACGGGCAGCGCAGGCCTGTGTCTGTAAACAGATTGAGGGAATTAAAGCTTATGCTGCCAAATGGTAACATTCAAGCATCTGTGATGGCAATAAGGCTTTGCAGAATTTGTACTTGAACTAAATTGGGACAGAGCCTGCAGAATATTGTTCTCTCCAGCTTGCATGTTCCTTTATCCTCAGCCTGAACCCTATGCTTCAGACACAAACATTCCCCATAAAAGCTTATTGCTTTATTTCGATCCTCTGCTGCCGGCAGAACTCACACTGTAAGTGTGTAACGTATGTTTAGCAGCGGTGGCATTCTAATATGTAGGAATAGGGCTACAGTATCGGAATCACTGAATGAATGCTGCAGTGCATAACTCAATCGTTTTCCCTCAGTTGACAGATCCCAGAGCAAATTAAGTTTTCAAGCAAAATACAACTTGGGTTCTTTTTTGTTTGGGAACATTTACAGGGCACTTTAAAAATGAGGGGTTGTGTCATTTACTTCATTTAAAACTTCCTGAAAACCGCTTAGAAGGAGATTAGCTGCAGCGCTACGTTTTATCAGATGCACAAAGCAGCCAACTTTTTTAGAACAGCTCCATATACTGATTTGTGCTGCAGATAGGATTGACACCTGGCCGGTATATTACTGGCCTGGCCGGTAAAAATGATGCTTGATGCCAATGTTATTAATAGGATAAAATGGCAAGAATATAGGACGGTCTGTATATTTTTCCAGAAAAGGTGGCAACCCTAGCTGCAGGTAACACCACTGACATCTCAAATGGAGTATATTTGGATATTAAACATTCTCCAGATGCAGCAGAGCCTTGGGTTTTTATGAAGAGTTCATGGAAAAGGTTATATAAATGTTGTTCTGTCCTGTGGGTGGATGGCCAGTGCAGCCTTATTGCCTCTAAGGGCTCTAACACAAGGCCGTTTTGCCTGCACTCCCCTGCGTTGCGCTTTCTTCCGTTCAGCTGCAGGGGAGCGCAGGAGTAGACGCAGTCAATTACTGTACTCACACAGGCGCATGTAAGCGCCAAACGCAGGTGGGACGCAGCATGTTGCATTTCACCTGCGTTCGGCACATACATGAGTCTGTGTGAGTACAGCCCGCTTCAAAATAACTGACTGCGACTACTCCTGCGCTCCCCTGCGGCTGAACGGAAGAAAACGCAACGCAGGGGAGCGCAGGAGCCCTAAATCAGCAGTTGCACAAAACTCACAGCAACTGAGTTTTCCCTTGATTTAGACATGGGAAGTGGGTGTCGTTGTGAGTGAGGACTGCTATTTTCCCTGGGCACAAACACCATCGAGGATGTGTATTATTCTTCTCTTTTGAACCATCAGCAAATTGATTCTGATGCGTCAGTCACTTTATGGCTGGGGCCAAAGGGGAGATTGACTCACAGCTGCAGCCAAAAGCAATGATGTAAGCGGGGACACTCACTTAGTAACGCTGCAGGCTGTATTCCCTTATTACTCTCTTTCTGAAAAGGGGAAATCGGCAGCATCAATGTCCATTAATGGTCTGTGGCACTGCCACCAGCAATGTAGGCTGAGATATAACGGGGTTGCTCTACTAGCACACTTGTTGCTACTTTTTATTACTCCTCATTCTATTCTGTCCCTCTTCTATTCATATTCCAGTCCCTTATTCAAATTGATGCATGGTTGCTAGGGTAATTTGGACACTAGCAACCAGATTGCTGAAATTGCAAACTGGAGACCTGCTGAATAAAAAGCTAAATAAATAAAAAAACACAAATAATAAAACGTGAAAACCAACTGGTTTTGCTTCCAATAAGCTGGTTTTTCTTCCAATAAGGATTAATTATATCTTAGTTGGGATCAAGTACAAGCTACTGTTTTATTATTACAGAAAAAAAGGAAATCATTATTTGGATAAAATGGAGTCTATGGGAGACAGCCATTCCGTAACTCTATACATAAGAGGAGGGGCAGGCAGACTTTGATTGACAGCCGAGACTTTTAAATTAGTATACAACAGCTAGGAATGCTTAAATAAAAAAAAAGAATTTGGATTTCATGTTTAATTTGAAAAGGACTTTTATTATAAAGATTTTTATGTCTGGGTGACAGGTCCACTTCAATTAAACAGTGCTCAGATTTAAAGTAGGACAGCTGGAGGATTCCAGGTCACCATCAGTAGCCAGGCCTGAATATGTCATGCAAGGGGATCCTTGGGGCTATTGCATTTTTAATTGCTGGATTTCTAAAAGTGGCACTTCGGCAAAGATAACATCTGGAGTCCAGAGTCCCTCGAATTGAGCTGACCTGATTCAAAACGAGTAAAGATATTCAAGAGCAAAATGATCACGCCAGACTGTTGTCTGCAAGGCCTATTGCAATAGTGCTCCATGTGTATAGTACAGGTATGGGACCTGTTATCCAGAATGTTCAGGACCTGGGGTTTTCAGGATAACAGATCCCTCCGTAATTTGGATCTTCAAACCTTGTCTACTAGAAAATCATGTAAACATTAAATAAATCCAACAGGCTGGTTCTGCTTCCAATAAGGATTTATTATATCTTAGTCGGGATCATGTAAAAGGTACTGTTTTATTATTACAGAGGAAAAAGGAAATTTTTTTCAAATTTGGATTATTTGGATAAAATGGAGCCTATGGGAGACGGCCTTTCCATAATTCAGAGTTTTCTGGATAAAGGGTTTCCATATAACGGATCCCATACCTGTACATAGTTTATTCTTTATAGTTCTTTAGATACATGAAATAACTTGCATAATAATCTGGGGAAAATACCTTCAACGGGTTTGTTCACTTTAAAGTTAAGTTTTAGTATGTTATAGAATGGCAAATTCTAAGCAATTTTTAATTTTTTCTTTTTTATAGTTTTTTTTTTAATTATTTGCATTCTTCTTCTCTTTCCAAGTTTTAAATAGGGGACACGGACGCCATCTAAAAAATAAATGCTCAGTAAGGCTACAAATGTATTGTTATTGCTACTTTGTATAACTCATCTTTCTATCCAGGCCTCTCCTATTCATATTCCAGTCTCTTATTCATAGAAATGCACGGTTGCTAGGATAATTTGGACCCTAGCAACTGGATTGCTTAAACTGCAGATTAGAGAGCTGCTGAATAAAAAGTGAAATAATGCAAAAAACACACATAATTAAAAATGAAAAACAATTGTTTCAAAATATCTCTTTTTACAGCATACTGCCAGTTAATTTAAAGGTGAACAACCCCTTTAACCCTCACTATGTTGATGCCAAGGAAGGCAAATTTAATGCAAGTTTGGGGGGGTGGGGGCAACTTATTTTCTGGCTGCTGGATAACTGATCATTTCAGCTTAAATTTATTATTTTAATTAAAAAAATGTTCCTTTTTTTCAGCCCAACTTGCGGCCCTGTAGATGATGTGGCTCTCTACCTCTCCCATAATCCCAATGCCCGTTGCTTCCTTACTATGTAAGCAAGATATTTACAGCCTTGTGAATGCTGCCCTGAGATTCTTTTACTTCCCCTTAACTCTAATGGAATTCAGCAGGAAATGCAGCTAAAAAAGAAAGAAACTGAAGTTTGCAGATCAATACAGAGAGGAATGTCTGGGTAAACAGTCCTGAGGGGAACAAGTAGCCCTAGGTAGAGAATTTTGAGTGCTTGAGCAGTTTTTGGAAATCTCCTGTCCTACTTTAGTTACGCAGGCACCGCAAGAACAATATTGACTTAAAAAGACAATGTCCTTGTGGATTTTGTGCTCTGCAGCAAATAAACACAGCACAGACAAGTGCACTGCAGCTGACTCTGCAACTTAATCTAGCTCATTTATAAATATTTAATGTCTCTTTGTATTTTATGAGCCACTTCCAATATATTAGGGTCCTACAGATTTTGCTGTATAAGACAGGCCAGGTCTGTAACTAGGATAATGGATTACTATGACCCACTGAACAGCAAGAATGCATTTTTTTTTTATCACAGCACAAATCACATGACTGGGGGCAGCTGGGAAACTGACAGTATGTCTAGCCTGATGTCAGATTTCCAAATTAAATGTAAAAAAAATGTGTTTTCTGTTTTGTACAGAATTATTCTGGAGAAGCACTGTTAAGCGATGCTTGTTGAAAAAAAAACATTTTTTTCCCATGACAGTATCCCTTTAAGTTACAATTAGTTAAAATGACTGTTCTGGGTCCCCTGAAAAAACGTGGATTTAGAGACAAATGCAAAAATTTGCAAGACATATTATATGGGAGGAAAAGTGGTAGAGTAACAGCCAGAGATATGATCTCTCCATACTATTCCAGCTGGTTCAGCACTGGCTTAATGTATTCATATTTTCTCTCTCTCAAAGCAAAGTCCTTATTGCCGGTTTAATCCATAGCCTATTGTGAGTGCTTCCAAGACTGCACTTAATTCAATTTTTAGATTTAGTATCCCTTGGTCCATGGATGAAGTGGAACTCATTTCCTTCTCATATAACTGGCACATCAATCAGTTGTATGTTTAACTTTTTCTCTGCCAGGGTATAACATGAATGTTTCATTGCATGGATGTAGTGAAGTCATGTATCTCTTGCTGCCCTGTATAATTCTCATTATTATGTTAATTTCATTGCTGGGAACAGACTGTATCCTATGTTTATGAGCTGTCCCAGAAACGGCTCAGCGATACCTCACTTGCACAACTTTCCCTGGACTTCCTTTCAACAGCTCTTTTCAAGGGCTCACTTGCAGTTTATTTAAACAGCAAATAATGGCCATATTAAAAACAGAAAAAAGATTTTCGTTCACTAAGCACGAAATGCATTTCTTAGGTAACTTACTAGGACATTCTGCATTAATACTGTAATGCTGTAGCAAGTGTCTATATGTATGTGTGTGTGTGTGTGTGTATATATATGTATATATATGTATATATATATATATATATATATATATATATATATATATATATATATATATATATATATATATATATATATACACACTGTAAGATTAATATATAATGCCTTCATATCCTAATGGAATCCCAGTACGTCCATGTTTGTCAGTGGAGGAGGAGATTTTTTTTTTCCCTTTTCTAGTTCTTGTCTGCTTGGCAATATTCTGTATGTTCTATTTATTCAGTCTTGTAATGAATGGCAATCAAGCGCGGATAAGTGATTAAAGGTTCCAGAACACGACGCAGCAGCTGAGCAGCAGTGAGCAAGATGAACAGTCCCTATTCCGTCTGTGCTTGTTTCTTGTAAAATGAAAGCCAGATGCTCTGGGGGTGGATTCCAATCAGCTGCTAGGATTGCACATAAAAAATTTATTTTCAGCCATAAATAGATGAATGATTTGGGATCTGCATCTGCATCCATATGCACTGGAGCATGGCGGCTCTGCACAACTCTGCAATGTATGATTTGCAAGTGTGGATATTAAAATGCTTGCGGTTCACACATGGCGGTGTTCTGCCCTTCTTTGCACATTTATGAACTAACCAAGCAGTGTAGGTGGTTCTTCACAGTAAGGGTTGCCACCTGACCTGTATTTGAACGGCCTGGCCGGTAAAAATGATGGTTGATCCCAATCTTATTAATAGGGAAAAAAGATAAATCTATAGGAAGGCCGGTATTTTTTTCCAGAAAAGGTGGCAGCCCTATTCACAGTGAGGACAGTGAGGTTGTGGAATGCACTGCCGGGTGATGCTGTGATGGCTGATTCTGTTAATGCCTTTAAGAGTGGCTTGGATGATTTCTTGGACAAGCATGTGATACTAAAAGCTACAATTAGGATAGATATTGGTACATATAGTATAATAATATGTATAAACAGGTCAGTGTTTGTAAGTACGTGCACTGGGGTTGATTTGGAGGGGTTGAACTTGATGTGCTTTGGTCTTTTCTTTAATTCAAATTAACTAAGGAACTGCGTAATTAAAAAGGCTTGTAAAGTTTATGTTGGAGGCAATGATACCATTAATTCTTTGCACTTGCACTAGCCAAAGCTGTAGGTACACCTTGGGCTCTTGCAATTATGCACAACAATCAGAAATCTGTAAAGCCTGTTCATAATCTAGCACAGATTAAATATATACAGTATACATTTTACACACACACTTTTAGAAATTCAATGAGGCCAAGAGGGAATAAAGGGGTACAAAATGGAACAAACATCCATAAAGCAACATTTTATCCCCAATGGGGATACGGGTATGAACTTGAAATGAGACATGACATATACCCCCTAATACCTTTTTAGACTGCCAAGTAAATGAACAGAAAGGTGATAAGATATACAGATATGGGATCTGTTTCCTGGAAACGGACCTGGATTTTTGTCAAGGCCACAAAGGCCCGGGCCTAGGGAGGCAAAATATTAGGAGCGGCATGCTGAGGAGCACTGGGGACACCCAGCTCCCCAGTGCTCCAGCACATGTGGGGGGGGATGTGCGGCGGACGCTAGGACTGTGCGTCTAGGGGCACCTGCACTTGAAATACGGCACTGCCTAGAAACCGGTTATCCAGAAAGTTACGAGTTACAGGAAGGCCTCTCCCATAAAGTCTAAATGTATGGAAATCCAAATTACGGAAAGTTTTCTTATCTGGAAAACCCTAGGTCCTGAGCATTTTGGATAACAGATCCCATACCTATATGACATTTTGCTAAGCAGGGAGAAGAAACGGCTCTGAATGAAATTAAACTAGCTTACAGTAAAAACATTATAAAAATCAATAATTGCACCAGGAATGCCTGCCTTGGGACGATGTTCAGCAAGTGCATCCAAAAGAAGAAGGGCTGGAGAACACTTTCATAGCAGGCACCTGAATGTCTGCCTCACTCTTGTTTATTCTGCTCTCCGGCTCTCACCATCCTAACTGCTCTGATGCTGGTAGGGAGAGGCAAACGCTGCTGCCTGCCAAGTGTCAAACTTCATGAGCAGCTTCCAAGGTGAAAAAACAAGTGCAGTTGATGTGTGAATTCTTATCACATACCATGCAGAGCCTTTGCTGCTCGGAAATAGCTCTGAACAATACTCAGGAAACTGTCAGCTTCCTTCCTCCTGTGCAACATAACCAGAGCACTACATATGCCTTCTAGCCCGAGGAATGCACAGCCAAAGGTAGGAGCTTGCCACTTGTTTAAATAATATCAAATCATTTTGTCTTAAGACATGCAGCAGCCTGGGATGATATGAGAGACTGCATATTGGAGGTACTGAGGTACAAATCAGCAGCACCCCTGGTTCTCTCTGGGCAGCAGGCAGCTGGAATGGAATAGAAGTATGTAAAACCATCTTCCGACTTGTAATATGTTGGGGTATTTGAGAAGACACGTTTAAATTGTTCCCTTGTATCACAAGTCCCCTATAATGCGTTGTTTGTACTGTTGTATTATAATCACAAGTGGTTAGGATTATTGAATAGCCAGAAGTAACTCATTGGTTAATGGATGTCAGACCCAATTCTGCAATCGGTTTCCATTGGTTAATTGATGTCGGTCCCAATTCTGCAACCGGTTTCCATTCAGCTTGTCATGTTCACTTTCCCCCATTCGGCTAAGGGTATAGAGTTAAAAGAAATGTCTGTATGGACTTAACTGTGCGCACCAGTCAGACGCTGTTTTGCAGATCAGGAAATGATTATCTGATTGCTCATAAATAAATATACTGTATATTACTCAATAACCATAAGCTAAGGCAGGTTCCTTCGCAGACTTATCCCTTAAGATGGTACATTTCATATCGATAGTTCGACGAAAACATTATATTTTTTGTGTGATCTTAAATCGGGAGTTCAGGGACAGTCTGTAGTATACTCTGCCATTTTTATTATTTTTCAAATTTTTCATAACCAGCTGTATAGTCTGGCATTTTTTGGTTGCTAAGGCCCAATTTACCCTAGCAACCATGAAGTGAGGAAAAAATGTCAGATGATTAGGAGAAGGCCTGAACAGAGAAAGTATTAAAGAAATTTAGCCTGACCAATGCTGAAAAGAAGGGAATTAAAAAAAAAAAAGTATGCAAAACTAATAACTATCAAATGATACAATATACAAGGAAATAATTCTAAGATCAACTCCGCCTTTAAATTAAAGATATCCAACTTGTGTATATCTGGCTGTTTTGAAGACAGACAGTGTGTAGGGAATTGGTGTGTGTTGCTGGGTCTGTCACAAGTGGTGATTACAGTGGTTTTCACATTTTGTGGTTCAGAATGCCCTTTAAGGTCCAACATTACATTAACTTTTATATTGACTTTTAGTATGATGGAGAGAGTGATATTCTGAGACAATTTCTAATTGGTTTTCATTTGTATTATTATTTGTGTTTTTTGAGGTTTTAGCTTTTTATTCATCAGCTCTCCAGTTTGCAATTTCAGCAGTCTGGTTGCTAGGGTCCAAATAAATCATGCAACAACCATGCATTGATTTGAACAAGAGACTGAAAAACTAAAAGGGGAGGACCAGGATAGAAAGATGAGTAATAAAAAGTATCAATATCAGTACATCGGTAGTTTTACAAAGGCGGAAAGAATCAGAAGAAAACGACAAATAATTTAAAAAACTAGAAGAAATAAAAATTAAGACCAATTGAAAAGTTGCTAGGAATTGGCCAATCTATAACATAGTAAAAGTTAACTGAAAGGTGAACCACCCTTTTAACACATAACAAGGTTATGATTAGATCGCAATACTGCTGTAACAGACAATCAGCAATACTGTCAAGAATATCTTGGACAGAAAATCTCACCCTAAGGGCAGAGACACACGGTCAGATTCGGGGAAATTAGTCGCCCGGTGACTAATCTCCCCGAACTGCCTTCCCGCCGGCTAGAATGTAAATTGCCAGAGGGATGGCACTCGGAGCGCTTCATTTTCCAAAGTTGCCCTAGGTTTCCTTCTAGCCGGCAGGAAGGCAGTTCAGGAAGATTAGTCGCCCTGAAGAAGAGGAGATTTGTCGCCGGGCGACTAATCTCCCCGAATCTGACCATGTGTCTCTGCCCTAAATGGCTTATAAACTGGGCTTCCAGTAGCATTTGGAAAAACAATAACATTTTCTACAATTTTTACCCTACTGCAGGGGGCAGCTTCATGGGAAGTTTGCTTTATTACCACCTACAGCTACTACAGTCATTGTTTAGGAGTATTTCTTAAAAAGCTCAAGTCCTTAAAGAGATCAGGGTGTATTATTAGAGAACCCAAGGCAGCGGTCCAAACCCAGCTACACCCTTATAATGCAAGGAGTTAAAAAGCTGACTGTCTTTCAACTCCATTTTGAATGTAGTTGCTGCTACCAGGCTTTGATGTGAAATAAACTGGTGCTTAGTTTGAGCGAGAAATTAAAATGAAACACAAACAAACACACATGGGAATGCTTACAGCGCTGATGCAGAACAAACAGTCAGGCTACAGTCTATATAAGGATTCACAAACACACATAAAAAGACAAATATGTGGCTACAATGACAGGCAGTTACACAGTTTTTTTCCCATTGCTGTATTAAAAGTAAAACTGCTCCTTATAAAAGCCAAGTCTAAAGACCAATCAGAATGGCTCAGCCAAGGTTTGGCAACCCTCAATAATGCTGTATGTTCTTTCAATGTTTAGTTTTAAATGATCTTGTGTAAAGTGTCTTCAGCACCGTGGAATAAATGTGCAGCAATGTAAAGTATTGGCCCTCTTTTTGCTTGCTAGTTTTAGATTTACCATAGTAAATCCATAGATAAAAAAATAACCATTCCCTTTGAATTCATTGGTGTCATTTGCAGATTGGAGAGAAAAACCAACCATGAAGGAAAATGATAGAATTATCTTATGCTGTAGCCTGAGGCTGTGCCACGTTCATTTGTGTACTTATTTCAAAGAACATTGCTTCAAACAGGCTTGCAGGAATATACGATGGCAAAGACTTAATTGAGCCGTTTCTTTGTAATTACCATCTCCTTCCATTAGCGATGACTCATCGGTGCTTAATGACTAATTTACGCAATTAAATTTGCAATCTATGTAAAAGCAAAGGCGCATTAAAACGAGGGGTCACATGAGCTGGGTGGTGTCACAGTTTGGCCAATATTAACCGATTATGTTTCTATCTCTACACAGCTCAGCTGGTGACCAGCAAAGAAGCAGAAGACTAGTATCACTATGTGGAGTTGCGAAGACCTTAACTACACCAATAGCGGCGAAGAGCAGTACCTGTGCAATGAGTTCCACCTTATTCTCTTTATTTTCTCCATACTCTACCTCATCATCTGCTTCCCAGTTGGCCTTTGCTATAACGTGCAGCTGGTGCTGGTCAATCTCTACAACAAGGCGACAATGACTATGCCCGACGTATACTTTGTGAATATGGCCATTGCCGGACTCATCATCAACACAATTGCACCGGTGTACCTTCTTGGACCAGCCTACACTAAGTGGTCCCTGTGGAGTTTTGGAAATGAAGTTTACATTACCTTGTTAATCCTCTTCAATGTATCCTCTTTAGTGATCATGTATTCAACCACTTTGCTCAGCTTAGACTACTACATTGAATGTGCTCTTCCAAGGACTTACATGTCCAGCGTGTACAACACAAAGCACGTGTGTGGATTTATTTGGGGAGGAGCCATTCTCACCAGTTTCTCTTCCCTTCTCTTCTATATCTGCAATCACGTTTCTACCAAAATCATTGAGTGTTCCAAGATGCAGAACCGAGAAGCCGCAGATGCCATCATGGTTCTCATCGGCTATGTGGTGCCCATTATTGCAGTCATTTATGCACTGGTGCTCATTCTACAAATAAGGAAAGAGGCTACGCCCCTTGATCAAGAGAGCGGCAGACTGGACCCTTCAATTCATCGGCTTTTAATTGCCACCATTTGCACGCAATTTATATTATGGACGCCCTACTACGTGACACTCTTGGTGAACACTTTCATGAATGCTAGAGTAAAATCGTCGAATACGTTTTATATGAGAACATTTCAATTCACAGAAGGCCTGTCTAATTTCTTGGCCTTTTCCAGCAGTTTTGTTTTACCTTTAATACACAGGCATATTAACAAAAACTTCAGTGGTAAATTACAGAGGCTGCTTAAAAAACTGCACTGCGGGAACCAAGGGTGCGCCCATGAACACACAGTAGTTCAGCAAGTGATGACGTAAGAAAAGTTACAGACTGGAGATTGTGCAACGTTGAAGTGGTTTGTTATTGATTTAACCCAGTTTTTTATAGCTTATATTGGGTGGTTGTGTCAGTTTAATTCTTGAGCTTTGGATAGCCCACACTGCAAACCTATTGCATGTGACATCATTATATACGGTCATATAATACCTGTGAAGTACCGGTAGTGGTACCCACTGACGTGCTAATGACCTGAATTGTGGATTTCTGATGGGTAGAGACCTTGAATCAGTATTACTTTAACGTCCTAAAGGGACTTAAGTAGAGTATGGACTCTTAGTAACAAAATTTGCCATGCAGCAAGGTGCAGATGGTGTTCATACATTCGGAGAACATTCCATGTGTACTTAGGTGTAAGAGGGTGCCATGTTTGATGGCCGATTATTTACATGCCTCTTATTCTATCAACATAAATATAAATTACAAGGAGAAATTATGATGGTTATTTTTGCCATTACATAGAATTAAGCTGAAAGCACTTTGATTGTAGAAAAGTTTCTATTTTTTGGTATGCCTATTAAAAAAAAATGTGTGAATTGAATTTGTCTCCTGATAAATGTAAGATATGTAGAAACAACATTCATTGGCAAATTGACTCAAACAAGATCTGGAAGTTTATGGAAGGAGGATTTGAAAAACTCATGACATTTATTTCAAGGTTACTCTTACATATGGATTGGTAAGAGACCATTTTCAAAACATTGTCTACTTTACAAATACTATGCAAACATAATACAGGTATGGGACCTGTTATCCTGAATGCTCAGGACCTGGGGGTTTCCGGATAACGGATCTTTCTGTAATTTGGGTCTTCATGCCTTAAGTCTACTAGAAATTCATTTAAACATTAAATAAACCAATAGGCTGGTTTTTGATTAATTATATCTTAGTTTGGATCAAGTACAAGCTACTGTTTTAAAAAATTTGGATTATTTGGATAAAATGGAGTCTATGGAAGACAGCCATTCCGTAATTCAGAGATTCCTGGATATTGGGTTTCCGGATAAGGGATCCTATACCTGTATTACTTTTGAGTAAGTAATTAAGCAACATCCTGAAAGAGCAAAAAAGCAAGGGTTTTTTTTCCCGTTTTTGCTGCCATAAACAATGTAAAAAAACGGAATTTGATTGGTTGGCAAACCACATTACTATATCATAGTGAAGCCATTACCAGAAAGGAAACAAGAGGTACAACTTATATGGTCCAGTTACAAACTTCACCCTGAATTATCCAGGCTCATTGCAAAACCTGGGGATTTAACCTTCTCCAGTGTTCATAAGCTCAGAATAGCATCTAAAGGAAGCCATGCAACTACTGCACAAAAAGGTAACCCAAGTCTACCAAGAATGATGGCTACCTATAATGGTATATAAAGTGGTAGCAATTTTGAGAGTGGGTGTGCAACATGGTCTTCATACAATACTTCATCTTATCTTCATGAGTATTACCATTAACATGGTAAAGGTTGCGGAAAAAATTGTATTTAGGACAAATAAAACATTTGACCATTTCAATTATAAATTATTCAAGCTAAAGATATTGCCTAGTGCTAAAACTCATAATGGTAAAGCCTGTGAAAATAATTGTATTGAGGAAAAATAAAACATATTTGGCTATTTCAGTTCTAAATAATTCAAGCTTAAGGTATTGCCTTGCGCTAAAATTCATGAATAGATTGAGAAATTGTTTCAGTCTGCAGACAGAACCTATACATGGGATCAGATTGCGTGAGCATCTCTAATCACTTCTATCCAGAGACAGAAATTTAAATATATAAATAGAAGGTCCACGCAGGAATAGTGGATGAATTCTCTTGGGAACAAAAACCACCAGATGTCATTTAAATGGTTCTCCTACTGAAGGGAATCATAGTATAACCTCAGTGGGATGAACATGAATATCTGTGTGAATACCTGTACTAAGTAATGTTAATCAGTGTAAAATATTTCATTTGTACATTTACATGGACATGTTTCATGGCCTTCATAAAAGAAAGAACTCCCGTTCGTGTTTAACAATCCACTTACTTAATTGTGATAGGGTATTATTACAAATCAGATTGACGACGAGTAAAAAGAAGTAAAACCCCTCACTATTTCAGTGGTATTTCGAGAACTGGGGTATCACCAGTTATAGTCCTAAAGAATTGACTGGAATGATATTTATTGAATCAATTAATTGTAAAAGAAAATAAATTCCTTGTTTCGAACAATATATTCAGTGATCCCTCAAATTAATCATAAATGTATTAATCTTAATTGATGTATTAATCACTCACTATTAAAGTGCCTTGTGTCAATAAATTATTATATATATAGTGAATAAAGTACCCCCTCCTGTAAAATATAAGCATATTATAAGTTACCGAGGAGTTTCAAGACCATATAAAAACACGAGGCCGAAGGCCGAGTGTTTTTATACAGGTCATGGAACTCCGAGGTAATATCCTCATATTTTACAACTGGGGGTACTTTATTTATTATAATACACAATTTCAGTTTGAGTGAGTCATGTGACAGAAATGACATCAGAACTCACCGTTTATAACTGATGACATCAGAACTCACCGTTTATAAGGATATAATTTACAAGATATTTATGGCTTTTGTGTATTATATATATATATATATATATATATATATATATATATATATATATATATATATATATGTTTGGGATCCTTTATCCGGAAACCTCCGAATTACGGAATGGCCGTCTCCCATAGACTTCATTTCATCCAAGTAACCAAAATTTTTTAAAAATGATTCCCTTTTTCTCTGTAATAATAAAACAGTAGCTTATACTTGATCCAAACTAAGATATAATTAATCCTTATTGGAAGCAAAACCAGCCTATTGGGTTTATTAAATGTATAAATGATTTTCTAGTCGTCTTAAGGTATGAGGATCCTGAGCAGCCGTGATTAATTAAAACCGTAATTAATTAAAATTCATCATTCCACAAGGATTAGAACTTGATTCCCATTAAAAAGTCAATTCAAAAGAATTACCTATATTAAAAAGATGAAAAAGGGAAATTGAATAGAGGTGGAGCTGTCCTGGTTGCTCATAACTGATGTTTTTTCTAGCTAAGCCGAGGGACACAATATTTTAATATTAATTCTAAGACACCTGGTCTTTATTTCTTCTTTTTAATAGTTTTTGCATTATTTTTACTTCTTCTTACCTGCCAGCTTTCAAATGGCTCTGAATTTGTATTACTCATCTTTTTACTCAGGCCCTCTCCTTATCATATTACAGTCTCTCGTTCAAATCAGTCCATAGTTGCTAGGGTAATCTGGACCCTAACAACCAAATTGCTGAAGTTGCAAACTAGAGAGTTACTGAATAAAAAGCCAAATAACTAAAAAACTAATTAAAATGAAGTTTTCTCAGAATATCACTTTCTACGTAGTACTGAAAGTTAATGTAAAGGTGAACAACCACTTTAAGTATACCCTATATATTGGTCAGCTATAGTACCTTTTAGAAAATGATGTGCCTATGATCTAGTTTCCTGATAGCTATGTGTGCTTCAGTATTAGGCATTTGCTCAGTGAATGCTGCTCCACCCTAAGTTATCAATACCCCCAAGCAAGGGTAAATCAAAGAACCCACACTTCATGATGTCCCCAGCAACATATAGATAATAAGACACAGAACCACACAAAGTTACTATTGTCGGGTATACAACTTCTCACCTGTCATTTCTGCAGCTATTGTGGGTCCCCCTTTAAAATAGAACACTTTAAATTAATGTTTAGTTAGAAAATAATGTATATCTTTTTGAAAGGAAAGTAATATGTTTTTGATGTGTTAAATCTGATATATGAAGGAGTTTATAAAAATAGAAAACTGTCATTTTAACAAAATGATTCATTCAAAAAAGAACAATGTATTACCATTGATGAAGGAAACCGTTCATCTGTCTTTTGCTTGAAAATGATATACAGGTATGGGATCCGTTATACAAAAACCCGTTATCCAGAAAGCTCAGAATTACGAAAGGCCATCTCCCATAGATTCCATTTTATCCAAAAAATGTAAAAAAATGTAAAATTCTTTTCTTTTTCTCTGTAATAATAAAACAGTACCTTGTACTTGATCCAAACTAATACAGTATATAATCAATTCTTATTGGAAGCAAAACCAGCCTATTTGGTTTATTTCCTGTTTACATAATTTTCTAGTAGACTTAAGGTAGAAAGATCCAAATAAAGGAAAGATCCGTTATCCAGAAAACCCTGGTCCTGAGCATTCTGGATAATAGGTTCCACACTCCTTGCTGCTGCCTAAATTCTCCATATCTGCCATTACCTATTTAAACAGAAGCAAATACTGGGTAGCAAGAGCAGGGTTTTAACTACAAAAGTTTCTGAAAAGAGGATTCATTTTCTAATTTTTTTTTGTTTAAAATCAGATGTAGGCACTTGACCACTTGCCATGGAAATAATAATAGAGAAACTTTTGGGAATAAGGGACAATATAAAATGGTTTGTTGAAAATACAAGATCATTGAACTTGGCACTTGCCTGGGATATACTGTTCATCTCATACCCGTATGTGCTAATTTTCCATATTATTATTTAATAAAAGACAGCTGTGTATTTGAATTCACCGGATGGATGAGTGTGAAGTTATACAGGAATGGCTGTACAAATACAGGCAGGTCTAAGGGTAAGGGCACATGTGAAGATTCGGGGAGATTTAGCGGCCGGTGATAAATCGCCTCTTCTTCGGGGCAACTAATCTCCCTGAACTGCCTCCTGCCGGCTAGAATCTAAATCACCTGAAGCACTTTGTTTTCCAAAGTTTCCTAGTGAGGCAACTTCGGAAAATGAGGAGCACCGATTGCCATCCCGCCGGCGATTTACATTCTAGCTGACGGGAGGCAGTTTGAGGAGATTAGTTGCCCCGAAGAAGAGGCGATTTATCACCAGGCGACCAAATCTCCCCGAATCTCCGTTTGTGTCTCTGCCCTTATGGTTGTTTTACTTAAGATAGACTAGACATAAACTATCTTGACAAATGAAATTAAGTATTCTAAAATGAACAAGTATACTACTCGAGGGGATGTCCTGCTAAATTTAACACTATCTGGACATTGTGGATACTCCAAAATGAGTCTTACTCGGCTAGGGAACCGGACTCCTCTCAACTTACACTTGAGTGGTTACTGGACCCAAACTGTGACTGAGTTACTGGATCTCGTCAGGGCATGTCTGATGGACTTTGAGGGCAAAAAGGCAGATTCTGTAATTGCTGTGTCCGCATATGACTAGATATGATTCCTAAGGTGTTGTATGTGTGTGATACTTTGGGTCTCCCTCCTCCATGCCTACACTTTCTTCCTTTCTTCTCTTTCTCTCTTGCTTCGTGCTTCCCGTCTCTTTATTGTTTCCCCGGGGTGTTATTGAAAAATCACTGGCGCAATGTGTCCTTAACCTTTCCTTTTATTATTATGCAACAAGTTTGTATCACTCTGTGTTTTGGACTGTGTGCTGGTAACAAATAAAACTTTAAAAAATAAAAAAGTATTCTAAAATGATCGCTAATTGACCAGTGCCAAATTATAGCGTCACTTGCTAATCTGGGATGAACCAGAAGAAAGCAGTTCCTTTATTCCAGGTGAAAATACATCTGAAGGTGGGATGAAGGTGCCAGGAAAAAGTAAGGAAAAAAGGGCCTTCTTCAACAAATAGCATTTTTCAGAGTTAATTTTTTACTGAAGTTTGAACAATATGAAAACAAGGGAGCCAAATGAAAACAAGACTGCCAAATGTTTTGCAAAAACCCAATATCACTTGAGACCCATAAAAATAATACTAAACATATAAAGAGTGGGAGAAATGGTTACTCATTATGTTAGTTATTAAAAATGAATGCTACCAGATCCATACTATTGCATTTTTAATGTGCTCCCCTATAAGAAAAAAAATTATTAGTGGCCAGAGCCCCTGTATAAGTTAAAAAAAAAAAAAACATTGGCATCAGGGCCAAGTTTTGTTTTTTTTAAAGTTTTTTTTTAAAAAAAGTGTTTTAATATTTTTTTTATTTTTTTTAAAACATTGGTCGCCAGGGTCCCCCATATACGTTGGGTCTTTCGCTGTTTCGGGTCTGCGGCTCCTTTCGCGGCTTCAGGTCTTGGGCTCCATTCGCGGCTTCGGGTCTTTAAACAAAGGGTTTCTTTATTCTTTTTGGGAAATACACCCTCTAGAGTGATTGTAGTTTTACATATGTCCCCAATATCTGCTGTCCACATGGGGTTTAACATTGATCAGTGAGACAAGCTCAAAAATAGCAAGTGTACGAAATAGGGATGCACCGAATCCAGGATTCAGTTTGGGATTTGGCCTATTTCAGAAGGAATAGACCAAATCCTCATGCCTGGCTGAACAGAATCCTTACAATAGGAAGTAGAGAATTTTTTAGCTGCTCACGTGGTTCTCTTTGTTCCTTCCCGCTTCTGATTTGTATATGCAAATTAGGATCTGCATTCGTCCGAATCTTCCATAAAAGATTTGGGGTTTGACCGAATCCAAGATAGTGAATTTGCAGCTTCGGTTCTTTGTCTCCATTTGCAGCTTCAGCTTCAAGTCTTTGGCAACGCTCTTAAGAGTGGGCCCGGCTAATCCGGAAAGTGCAGCCCAGCCGTGCACCCCTTTAAACCTAAATTCTGCCAGGCCTGGGACAGTTGTACCCCCTGCATCCCCCTTATGGCGGCCCTGGAGGCAAGGGTGCTTCTGCCATGAAGCAAGGTAAGAACTATGCTACAGGTGGCACTTTACAAGGGGCAATATAAATCTATCCATGGAAACATAAAGGCTACGCACATAGCATTTTTCCCAATAGGAGAAAAACACCAATCCACACTATCATGTAAGAACTGACAGGCATGTAATTTGCCTGCCAGTGCTCACACAGTCAACTAGCCGATGCAGTTCTCAAATCTTATTGGCCCATCAGAGGGCACCATACACTGGCACATAACATGTCTAATGGGTCTGAAGGGATCAAATCTGCCCGTGTTCAGCCACCTTTAGTTTTCCATTTTCATAGAATATTTTAAGGCTGGTCTCTGATGTTTTGTATACAAATAAGGACAAGGCCTCCTTAACCACAAAGTGCTGCAGAAGGAATCACTACTCTGGTTTTGTATATACCAACCAGAAAACCCTGCCAGGCTCCAAATCGTGTGAAACCTGTCTGCAGTTAAGATAAGATCCACAGTTCCCCTGGATGTCCTTTAAAACCCAGTGGGTGAGCGCAGGGCCGCCATCAGGGGGGGACAGGGGGGACAAGCGTACCGGGCCCGGGCATGAAGGGGGGCCCGGCAGCGCTGCATTTTTTTGAAGATCCGGGCCCCCCTTACGAGCGCCCGAGCCGTACGTCTTGCCTCTTCAGTGCCGAATGCGGAAGTGCCGAAAAGCCGAAGCCGATGCGACGAAAAGACCCGAAGTCACGGAAAAAGCCGAAGTCACGAAGCGCCGAAAAGACCCGAAGTCACGAAAACAGCCGAAGCTGAAGTCCTGAAGCAGCGCAAAGACCCGAAGTCACGAAAACAGCCGAAGCCGAAGTCCTGAAGCGGTGAAAAGACCCGAAGTCACGAAAGGAGGCCGAAGTTGAAGTACTGAAGCCATGAGTTCAATTCTACTGAACACCAGTTTGTGGTTTTTTTTTTTTTAATCCCCTGGCCACCAATGTATTATTTTAATATTCTATAGGCCCCTGCCACCAATCTTTTTTTTAAAACTTTTGTTTTTGGGGCCCCAATTTTTTTTTTAACTCGTAAGGGGCCCCTTGCCACCATTGTTTTTTTTTGGGTTTTTTTTAAAAAAAAAAATTAATTTTCTTTTTGGTGGCCCCAAATTTTTTTAACTTGTAAGGGGGCCCCTGCCACCAGTTTTTTTTTTTTTTCAAAAAAAAATTATTTTTTTTTTAAATTTTTTTTGGGGCCCCAATTTGTTTTTAACTTGTAAGGGGGCCCCTGCCACCATTTTTTTTTTTTCCAAAAAAATTTTTTTTTCTCCAAATTTTTTTTTTGGGGCCCCAATTTGTTTTTAACTTATAAGGGGGCCCCTGCCGCCAATGTTTTTTTTTTTTTCAAAAAAAATTTTTTTTAACTTGTAAGGGGGCCCCTGCCACCAGTTTTTTTTTTTTTTTTCAAAAAAAAATTATTTTTTTTTAAATTTTTTTGGGGCCCCAATTTGTTTTTAACTTGTAAGGGGGCCCCTGCCACCATTTTTTTTTTTCCAAAAAAATTTTTTTTTCTCCAAATTTTTTTTTTGGGGCCCCAATTTGTTTTTAACTTATAAGGGGGCCCCTGCCGCCAATGTTTTTTTTTTTTTTTCAAAAAAAAATTAATTTTTTTTCAAATTTTTTTTTGGGGCCCCAATTTGTTTTTAACTTATAAGGGGGCCCCTGCCGCCAATGTTTTTTTTTTTTTCAAAAAAAAATTAATTTTTTTTCAAATTTTTTTTTGGGGCCCCAATTTGTTTTTAACTTAGAAGGGGGCCCCTGCCACCAATGTTTGTTTATTTTTTAGTTTTTTTTACATTTTTTTTTGTTGGGGCCCCAAGTTTTTTTTAACAGGGGGCCCCTGCCACCAATGTTTTTAAAAAAAAAAAAAATTTAATTTTTTTTTTTGGGGCCCCAATTTTTTTTATAAGGGGGCCCTGACCATCAATAGATTTTTACAACTTGTGTGGGGGGGGGGTTACTTTTTTAGCGCTGATGTCTGTGTGGTCTTTTAACTGCGATGTGGGCGGGATATGGGGCGGAGCTTGGTCGTCAGTGTGGGCGGGGCCCAGGGGGCCCCAAAAATTTTGTTGTACGGGGCCCCGTGATTTCTAATGGCGGCCCTGGGTGAGCGTCTACCCATAGGGTATTCCATGTATATGAAAAACTCAGGAGCAAAACTTGGATTGCTTCCCAGGATTCCTGCTGTTTTGTATTGTGATATATGATATATAATACACAAAAGCCATGAATATCCTGTAAATTATATCCTTATAAACAGTGAGTTCTGATGTCATCAGTTATAAACGGTGAGTTCTGATGTCATTTCTGTCACATGACTCACTGAAACGTGTGTATTATAATAAATAAAGTACCCCCAGTTGCAAAATATGAGGATATTAAAAGTTACCTCGGAGTTCCATGACCTGTATAAAAACACTCGGCCTTCGGCCTCGTGTTTTTATATGGTCATGAAACTCCTTGGTAACTTATAATATCCTTATATTTTACAAGAGGGGGTACTTTATTCACTATATAAAATAAAAGGGAACAGCAGGCAGGGAGGAGACAGAGAGGAAAACCATAAAGAACATTTTTTACGGCACAACAGAGCAAAACACAAACTAGAATGAAGGGGAAACCCAAAACTAAGAGCAACAAACACAGTTGGAACAGAATACAGACTGGGCAAGGATATCAGCCTGACCAAATATAGAAGAATTTTAAATAAAAAATATGAAGAGTAAAGCAGAGGACTGGACCACATTCACAACAAGAGACACCAATAAAGGAAGGTGGAAAAAAAGTGAAAGACAAGTGCCATTTTAACAAAGCTGCGCACATTGTTGCCATTAGAATACAGTTTACTTTGCAATGGTACACGAAACAACAAATAATCCAACATATTGACTTGGTTTAGACAACATAAAAAACTAGCTAAGCCAATAACACTTTCATAGAAGCTGGAAAAAATAAAACAATTTAAAAGGTTAATTTCCAATAGAAAAGCGAAAGAAGACAAAGCGTTAAAGTACTATACAATAAGGCGCACATGTTTTGCATTTTCTAATAATGTGAAAGCGACCTGATACCTGGATCTGTTCCCAATGAGGTCACTGTAATGAACCCTCTCATTTCTTTATTAATATCTGGCCTTACATCACTTGCAGCAGCTCCAAGATCTATTTCAAAAGGGGGAAAGGCTGGATTTTATGAAGGTAATGCACATGGCTGAATTCAGACCCTAGGGCAAACAGTGAACCTACCAAACAGGTTACGTGAGGTCTGTTTTGTTATATCTGGGTGTGTATTGCTCTAAATAATTAATGAATTAATAAATAATAATTGGTTACATATATATGTATATATATATATGTATATATATATGTATAGATGTATATATATGTGTGTATATATATATATATATATATATATATATATATATATATATATATATATATATATATATATATATATATATATATATATATATATAAATAAAAAGACTAAAATTATGTAATGGGCAAGGCTGGTTTTGAACAGTGTAAGGACAAACAGGCCTATGGGGTAAGGGTGGAGAGAGTTGTCCCGGCCAGCAGGTTTTTCCTGGTAAAGCTGTACAGCCTATCCAATTCCAATGCAGCTTCACCGGGACTTAACTGAGGGTAGGACTACACGGAGGTTTATCGGCGCGATCCGACGCACTGCGACAAGTCGCATGCGACAAAAATAAGGTAAGTGAATGCATTGTCGCATGGTGTCGCAGCATTGATCCGACAGTCCTGTCATCACCGCTGCCATACCATTCGACAATGCATTCACTTACCTTATTTTTGTCGCATGCGTTTTGTTGCAGCGCGTCCATGTAGTCCTACCCTGAACCCACCAATGAGGGTACAGAGAACTGAATAGGAGAAAAATAAATGAAGGCACCTGAGCTCCCCTCCTCTCTTCCAAACTTTGCAGCAGGCTGAAAACAGGGGGGCTTAGCTAATTAAGTAAGTGAAGAATGGCTAGGCCCCCCCTTAAGAGCCCAACCTATGGGGGACCCTGGCAAGCAATTTTTTTAAATTTTGGGTGGGCTGGCCACCAATGTCAGGATGGTCCTGGCTTTTTATAATATGTAGGGGGGGAGGCCCAGGCCATCAATATTTTTTTTTTCCTTGCAGGGGGGCTGATCAATGGCTTTTTATAACTTGTGGGGGGGGGGGCAGGCCATCAATTCTTTTTTTTCACTTGCAAGGGAGTTGGTGGGGGGTGAGATCACCAATGGCTTTTTATAACTTGTGGGGAGTGGCCTAGGCAAATGGCTTTTTATAACATGTGGGGGGGGGCTGGCCACCAATGGCTTTTTATAACTTAGGGGGATTGCTGTTTTAGCTTTGATGTCTGTTTGGCTTTTTTACTGTGGGATGGGTGAGATATGGGGTGGGGCTTGGGGGTGGGGCTTGGGGGTGGGCAGGGACCAGGAAAATGTTGCCGTACAGGGCCCCGTGATTTCTGAAGGCAGCCCTGTCTGTTAGCTTGATCAATATCTAAACAAGTCCAGATCAAATACTGGTCAGCAAAGGCATTGTTCTGACCCCAAACTCAATTTAGAGCAGCCAACATCTACCTGTGTACAAATAGCTCTAATTGTAATATAACATGATGTAAAACCTATGCTAGTGGTAAGAATATACCTCCCAACATTTGTATAACAGAAAGAGGGACAAAAATATTTTGATCACACACATTTTATGGCCACACCCCCTAAATACCACATCATTTTTACAAAATTTGGCAGGTTATGGAAAGTTTTAACACATGGGGGTTTTAGGGTTCAGGTTTATTACAGTTTTGCTAATGAAGGTGAATTGCCCTTTAAGCTGCAAGTCACACATCTGTGTTAATATAAAGCAGCAATCAAGGGTTCAATTCTACTCTCACATGGCAATGCTCTGCAGCTCTGCTTTAATGGGACTGTTCTAGATTTCATGCTTTTTGCATTTATTTTAGATTGCTGACCCATTCCCAGAAGTAACCACTACAAACACAAGTGGGGGGGGGGTTCAAGGACAAAATAAATGTAAGTGATAAATAACTGGTCATATGAGCAATGCAATCAGTTGTGAATGCAGAAAGAAGTAGAAATCAATCTCAATTCAGCCGACATAATTGCTATTCCCAAAAGCCCGCTCTATGCCTTTTTAGCAGTGGCCTTTCTTGCACAAATCAGGGAAATGTCGCTACAGACATAATACAATACTGAGATGAAAGGCTTCTCTGTGTTTATTTCATTCATTCTTACCCTGTATGTGGCAAACGCAAGGATGGGAAACAGGATCGCTTAATTGTAGTTACTTTACAATTCATACTCAGAGGAGAGTAAATGTGGACTGAACCACGAATAAAGAAAAAAAAAACTAACATCAGTGAACAGATGCAGAACACTGCCAAATAATTCTAACTTTCCATACAGTGTTTAATAGCCCCACCAACTGGACATCTGAAAAAGTGCAGCTTGTAAGCAAAGGCTGACATACAGTATAGTTACAGTAGAACCCCCTTTTTACTGTTCTTTAAGGGAAAAAATAATGTAAAATCAAGGAAATGTGTTAAAACGACTTTCAAGTACTCAAAGGAAATAAACACGGGAGTCTGTTTTACTTTGAAATACACTGTTTACTGTGTAAATAACAAGGGTTAATCACTGCAGCATTAATGTTATGTATGCAAGATCTCTCTGACAACCTAAAGCAATAAGTGATTTGTGCAGACTAATTGGACTATTTTGAGACAGAACCGTTATAAATTAGTGGGGCCACAAAAAAAAAACAATGCAAAATGCAGCATACCTTGAAAGGGTATGAACCTTACAGGGTATGTAACAGAGGTTTTGCTGTATATATATTGCCCAAAGATATTTAATTGAGAATTCAATGATAAATAGTACTCTTAATGAAGCTCACATTTCTCCATGCTTCAGAAATAAATATCTAACCAAGGCCAGGTCAGACACTGATCAGGGGGGCATCATTTTGGGACCATATAGAGGTTGCCAGATCAATCCAAAAAGGCTAAAAACTACCAACCAGCTCTAAAAAATATCAGACCATAAATTAAAAAAAAAAATTAAACACACATGCTAGCGGTAAGAATCAGACAAAATGGATTATATACATAACATATAGAGATCATGCACCAATGTGCAAACCCGAATGTAATAGTCACTTTTGCTGCCTTTCCATTGTTTTGTTTCATTTTGCACATAAATCAACAGTAGGCTGTCAGGACACATATACGAAAGGCAAAAGGCACATCACATGCAGCTTTACACAGGCTGACACTCCCTGGGGACAGACTTGGCAGGTATCCCACTTCACCTCTACTACATATTCCGGTAGTGGTCTATGGATCAACCTCAGGGTAATCATCTCTCCTGATTCCCTCTCCGCTGGGATCCCTATACTACAGGCAATATGGCCTGGGAGAGATACCTCCAATCTATCACTCCTATGTTGGAGCTCAGAACTGCTCTTATCTAGCTCAACCTTGACTATCTTACACTCCTAGAGTGTACGAGTACTGGGAGCTACACCTGACACTTTCTATTCCTCTTTCACGGGTTGCCTGCTCACCGACTTCCGTCTAGGCACATGGCTTCTCTAGGCCTTGCTGTACCCAGGGCCGGATTTACATACTGGGTGCCCCTAGGCCCACTGCCGTTCGTTGCCCGTGTCCCCTCCCCTTTATTCATGAAAATTTTCATCATCTGGACAGGAGCAATGGGGATTGGCGCACGGGAAATTTAAAAAATGATTGTATATCCAGCGCATCCCCTGTGTTTTTGAACCAAAGGGTGTGGTTGGGCAGCATGCCTCCCCCCTAAAATCCAGCCGCCCAAGGCACGGGCCTAGGTGGCCCTTCCACAAATTCGGGCCTGCCCCTAAAAGATATATATTGGATCTAACGGTCAACCAAAATTTGACCTCCAAACTCCTGCAAGAAGGCAGAATGAAGAGAACGATTCTAAAAATGAAGATGCGAAGATAAATGTGATTACTGCAGAAAAGGTAAAGAATTTTCAGTATGGTGAAATTTTCCTGATAGTTTCCTGATAACTTTCCTGTATGTCCTGCATGATTATATTTTTAATTAATTAGGATGGGGGACGACTGTTGTTGTGCAGAGTAATATCAAACCTGATCTTGCTGAAAAAAATACAATCAACAGTCTGTCTTTGGAGTCAAAATCCCACATAAGAGAGTCTACCTTTCATCTGGCTTCCGCTCCAATATCCAAATATAAACAACAAATGATACCCACCCAAACTCCCATGCTAAACCGAAGGTTCCTAAAAATAAACAATAATAAACCAGAGCTGCATTCAAAACTAAATCCTTAATCTCAGCCACAAAGGGAAAAACTGTCAGGAATAAACAAAGATCCTTGTCCACACGGTGGTTTCACATTCACACAGAACTCTGCGAATAGACCACCCTGAATGGCTTGTTATTTGCTTTAGTCCCACCAAAACTCAATTCTGCCTTCACAGTTATGTTTTCTGCCCAGAAACCAAAACCTGTTTGTTTATTAAACACTGCCAAGAATAAGAAACATAAACGTTATTTATTTGCAAATGGGTTGCTGGCAGATTCTATAACTTTCAAATAGTGGGTCATGTTACATTAATGGGCTGTTTTAAAATAAATTGCCTGACACCAATGAAATCCATGCAGCTCACTCCCCCAGGTATATATATATATTTATCACTGTGTGCAAGCTCTATTAGAACTATATAGCCGGGTATATGGAAAGCCAAGAAATACAGTAAATGAGAAGAATAGTCCCAACAGGAATGCTATAAACATTAAGATGGTGCCTGCCATCCCCACTGCCAATTTGAATTAGTGCTCAGGCTTAAGTTTTCCTTTAAAAAATGTGCAATTAAAAATTGCAGCAGAACAATGAAAATCATTCCATTGCAAAATATTGGGATTTTTTTAATTAAGTCTTTTCTTCAGTGAATGTTGCAGACAGCTGTAGAATCTAAGTTAATCCTCTTAGCGATCACATCTAACTGATTAGATATTAAATAATTTATTCTCTCTTGAGAAAGGATGCTTCCCCAAGAAGTATGAAGCAATTCATTCCAGACAAATATCTGGAGGGAAAAACGATAGCATTTAATATTAGGCTACAAGTTCCCAGCAGCAAAAAAACGTAAGAAGAATATGAAGCACAAGATATAACAGCGAAACCTCTATACACTGCTTGCATTTGTGAGATCTTATTTCATGTTACTATTTGGTGGGAGGAGGAACAAGCTAACTGCCTGTTATGACTGTCACTTGCTGTTGTCCAGACTAGGGAAGTGGGCCGGCCCATGTTCTGTGAAGGGGCAGGCTACAGGGGTGCCTGAAAAGAGGAGTCAGAAATAGTTACCTTACCTTAATTGAACTTCCAACGACAAAATCGTGAACCTTATGTTGCTTTATAATTGCCTCTCTCTTACCCTACAAGTTCTATATGTAATTCACTATGAAGCATGAAATCATGTTGGAGCAACACTGATGAATGTGCGTCAGAAACTCAAGTCCCTAAATATCAGTCTAAAGCCCCAGAGACCCATAAAGAATTACCCAAACATGACCTTGTGCTTTATGAGGCAGACAGAGTTCACTCAGCCTCTTCTGCAACAGAGAAGTCTGGCTAAGGGCTTGGCTGCTTTAATGCTTTGAATGGATATTATAAGAAATTCCAGTGATAAGTAGGCTGAAACCTTAAATAGTAACTAAATATACCAAAGCCTGCTGTTGCACTACAGCTCCCAGTATGCTCAGCAATTTTTCCCCAGTTCTGGGAATTAATTCAAATAATCTGCAGTTAGCATTCTTTACTGGCCTATTTTATGAAAATAGCGAATTGTTTTACATGGACTACTAGACATGGTGCTACTGTGCATCCATGATTACCTTATGCATATAGTTCATTGGTATCTTTCTGTATAAACCATGAGAAAACTTACTGAGTTGTTCCTGTTCCTGAGTTTTTTATGACAATCACACTCCCAAAGCTGGCCGTACATTGAGAGATCCAATCTTTTGGAGAGGTTGGCAAAGCCTGTTTTGAGATGGGCGATATCAGGCTGATCAGATTGTTTCTCTCTGATCTGATATATAGCACCAGGGCCATGCAGGTCATCAGAGTGAGGACTGCATCAACAAACCAATGCAGCCCTTGCCGCAACAACATTTCTAAACCTGTCCAATCAATATCTGGTTAATTTTTCTGTCGGACAGGCCCATCAGAGTGCCCTATCCATGGGCATATAAACTCGAGACTTGGACTGAAGGAGTCAATTGGCAGGTGAAAACCAGGGTCGGACTGGGATGGTGGGACACTGGGAAAAAACCCGGTGGGACCAGCGCCTTATGGGCCCCCACCGGTCCACTCCCCCAAAACATTATGCGGTGCTGCATGACGGCATTCACACATGCACACAGGGCCCCGGATGTTTGGAACCCGTTGGAACCCAATGCTCCAGTCCGACCCTGCTGAAGACTACCTGTTTATGGCCAACTTTAGTTAAGCTATTGTTTCTGCCTTTCATTAAAGAGGTGAAACTGTAATGATAAATCAGTGCAACAGAAAATTTATTAAACATCTTGATATTTACATTACACAAATAAAACTTTAAAATAAAAAATGTGAGAGAGAAAGAGATCAGCTTCTGGATGCATTAAATGTTTCAAAAAGATTACAACATTATCTATTATGAATGAATTTATAAGTATGATTCCACCCAAAGTCAAATGCAGAGCAAACAAACAGAGCAGGTTACCAAACATTTGGTTACTTACTATGGTACGTGTAGGATCTGATTACAACAAATGTCTTCAAGAGAGGTGTGTGGAGCTCTTTGGCCATTAAAATGAAGGCTCATTCTAGCCTGGAGGCCGGCAGTTGCATGGCCCTATTCTACCTTAAAGGGATACTGTCATGGGAAAAATTTTTTTTTCAAAATGAATCAGTTAATAGTGCTGCTCCAGCAGAATTCTGCACTGAAATCCATTTCTCAAAAGAGCAAACAGATTTTTTTATATTCAATTTTGAAATCTGACCTGGGGCTAGACATTTTGTCAATTTCCCAGCTGCCCCCAGTCATGTGACATGTGCCTGTACTTTAGGAGAGAAATGCTTTCTGGCACGCTGCTGTTTTACCTTCTCAATGTAACTGAATGTGTCTCAGTGGGACATGGTTTTTTACTATTGAGTGTTGTTCTTAGATCTACCAGGCAGCTGTTATCTTGTGTTACCTTCTGGTTACCTTCCCATTGTTCTTTTGTTTGGCTGCTGGGGGGGAAAAAGGGAGGGGGGTTATCACTCCAATTTGCAGTACAGCAGTTAAGAGTGATTGAAGTTTATCAGAGCACAAGTCACATGACTTGGGGCAGCTGGGAAATTGACAATATGTCTAGCCCCATGTCAGATTTCAAAATTGAATATAAAAAAATCTGTTTGCTCTTTTGAGAAATGGATTTCAGTGCAGAATTCTGCTGGAGTAGCACTATCAACTAATTCATTTTGAAAAAATTTTTTTTTCCCATGACAGTATCCCTTTAAAGTTATCAATGCTAGCAAGTAGCAACATTAACTTGTACCTAGAAACTCTTGGTTAACGGTCCTGTGGGCTGCTTGCAGGTGTTGGGTTATAAAAAGCATCTTAACCCCTCTGATAATACTGTTTTTGCTAGCACAGTACTAAGATGAACATGACTGCACTTCAACTAAAGTCACCATGATAAATTTGTGCCCAAAACTACAACCGAAGAAGCAGTGATTCTCTCACTATGTCCACAGAGAACAGCTGGCCTGTCTTATTTTGCAATAAAAAAAGCTTCAAAGTTGCCCCACTTAAGACTGCAGGTGCTCAGTTACATCATCTTTGGGACAGTGACATCATCCCCTAATTTAACACTTGTCAATAATACAAAAGTCATCTTGGAATAATTAAGGATTAATTAAAGGGCCAATATAAGAATGCTAAAACCATGATATACTAAAGCTACACAATAATTTAACAAGATAGACCTTACATTGGGAGGGTACACCTATAAAGTTGCTGATGCACAGAGCTTTGCAGCAGACTTATTAACCTACAGTATATAGAAGTTTCAATCTACATGTGCCTACACAGTTATAAAGTCACATTGTTCATCTCCTGCTACCCAAAAAAACACTTAGTTCTACAAACCCTAAACCTTATATTCCACATGTTCCACCCAAGCACTCATCGTGCTCATTCATTGTGCTATTCTTGTTTATTCCATATTTAACAGAACAGAGAATCAAGCATACAATCTTATCAGTCAACTCTGACCTTCTCCTGTACATCTTTATCTATGTTTTCCCGCATTCTCTCACTGGTAGAATCCTAACCCCCTTTACACACCATGCAGTTGCTTCTGTTTTATTTATACTTTTTTTTTAAAAAAAATCATTCAATTTTTTAATTTAAAGGGGTGGTTCACCATTAACTTAACTTGTAGAAACTTGCCTTCTACTTCTGTCTCTTTCCATTTCCCAAATGGGGTGGTCATTGATCCCATCTATAAACAAATGATCTGTAAGGCTACAAATGTATTGTTATTGCTACTTTTTATTACTCCTCTTTAGATTTTTCCCCAGTGGGAGAGGTAATTAACTCCGATGAGTAATTTGTTCTTAAAGTGAAATTGACAACTGATATTTTCCATAAACAAGTATAATTAATATGGCAACAGATCAAGAAGTTCACTTTGGCACTACTACACATATTACGTCACATGTATGTGCCCTTTTTTCCAGTACATCTCCAATCTCACTGGATCTCAGCTGGTTCAAATACATCAGTGATCCCCAAACCAGTGGCTTGTGAGCAACATGTTTCTCACCAACCTCTTGGATGTTGCTCCCGGTGAACTCAAAGCAGGTGCTTTGGAAGCTAGTTTTGGTTGCTTAAATACTAGATGTACCCAACAGAGCCCCCTTTAGGCTGCCAATCCACATAGGGGCTACTAAATAGCTAATCACAGCCCTTCTTTTGAACCACCCAGGAACATTTTTCATGCTCCTCAACTCTTTATAAATATGAATGTTGCTCATGGGTAAAAAAAAGGTTGGGGATCCCTGACCTATATATAAAGTGTTCTTGGACTTTTTGAAATGTTTACCACTTTTCTGCTTTATAAAACTGGGTGCCTTCTACTGGCAATCCTTTCTCTGTGTCTGTAAGCCTAATGCTCTAGATTGCAAGCTTGCTCACTGCACTCAAAATCTGTGTAACACTCATTTAATACACTCCCTTCTATGTATACACATTATGAACTGAAGGGCCATGTTGCTAGCATTACTGAAAAAAACATAATTGATACAGTCTGAGATCATGTGGGTGTTTTACAGCATTGTAATTAAAACGGCTTAATTTTAAGGTCATATACATATTGTTATTGATTCAGGAAGGTATTGACACTTTAGAGTGGAATTCTACAACAAATCATTAGCCTCTTGTGCACAAACTAAAATACTAAAGCACTTCTGCCTTGCAGTGCTCGGGTCCTTAGTTCGATTACAGTCTGGTTCCTCTACGCAGGGAGTTTGTATGTTCTCTTGTTTCCTCCAGGTACTGTTGTTTTCTCCCACACCCCAAAAACATACAGGCAGGTTCACTGGCTCCTGATGAAACTGACCCTAGTGTGTGAGAGGGACTGGTGAAAAAGGTGAACAATCACTGCTTAAATGTGTCAGCGTGATTTAAAAATTTACAATGGCTGGAGTTCACTCAAAATAGAATTTAGGGATATTATACAAAAAAATAGAGATGCACCAAATCCAGGATTCAGTTCAGAATTGGGCCTTTTTCAGCAGGATTCTGATTCGGCCAAATCCTTCTGCCCGGCCTAATCCAAATTTGCATATGCAAATTAGGGGCGAAGAGGGAAATTGTGTGACTTTGTGTCACAAAACAAGGAAGTAAAAAAATTGTCCCTTCCCACCCCTAATTTGAATATGCAATTGGGGTTTGGATTCCGTTCAGTATTCGAGCAAATATATCATGAAGGATTTGGGGGTCCGGCCGAATGCAAAATAGTGGATTCGCTGCATCCCTAAAAAAAAAATATAAAAAGTCTTGACAAAATTCTCTTTCAAATATTCCAACACACAATCCTCTTGTTTAAAATGTCTGTTAGCCCTTGGATTAACACCTTATATCATAACTTAACAAAATATGAGTCTACATCGGAAGAACTGACATGTTTTGGTACTCAGTTTTGGAATCTCAATATCCTGAATCGTATTTAAAACAGGTTACAATTTACTGTAAAACTACTAGAATATTAGAACCAAAGTCTGGTCAACTGATATCAATAAAAATAACACAGGAAGGGGATTTTAATATCACATTAATCAGGGACAATGGTAAATATACATTTTAAATTGAGGGAAAATATATTATTTGCGGGAATATATATCATTAAGAGATGCCAATCTGAGGCTCTGAATACTACAGATGAACAAAAAAAGAGCTAGTAAATTTTGCAGAACAATTTGCGCATGTCTAACTGTCAGTTCTTAAGAAAATGTCAGCATTTCAGAAGGTTTTGGGAGCTGTAGTCCAATACTGGTTGGAAGCAACAGGATGCCCACCCTACGTATACACTACATATAAGGAGGGTAGAGGATATACAGTACTGATATTCAACTAGCAGCCCTCCATGTATTTCTGATCTACAATTTCCAGGATCACAAAATCATGATGGGTTTCCAGGAAAAAAAATGCTAGGCTGAGGAACACACACAAATAAATGTAATAAGAGTTGCTGTTTTATACAGATCTAGTCATCTATAGCTACAAATCAGCGGGTAGAATTTCCTTATCATCTTTGTGAAAGCAAACATTTGGCTGGTTGCTATGAGTTATTAAACCAGGGCTACATTTCCAAAAAATGATTTATCGAAAATTCCCATAACGTTTCCTGGATTCTGCTGTATAATAGCAACTGTCTTTATTATATTATGGGAATTTTGACATTCCAGCCTTCCAGTTATGTGGAAATGACAGGTTTTGTCAAAATGAGGTATAAAGGCATCACCTAACTGCACCATAGGGGAAATACCCTGCCAAAAACTCCTAGTAAAACCATCCCGCTGGCACCCAAGGGGTTAAATCACACGTCACAATCTTATGTGTTAGAAAAAGAAACCTGAACTGTACAAACTGCCTGCCACTTCTGTTGCTGCAAAGGGAACTGTAAATTTGGTAACAGACTCCTTATTCAGAGCCCCGGCAGACTCAAGAGTTTCCCAGGCTGAGAAGAGGAATAAAATGCATTGAGCATTTACATTAAAGTTAGAAAACGCTGCCTTGAAAGAGGTAAGTGCCTGAGCTTTAATGGGAAGATTCAGCGCTGGCGCATAGTACCCATTTGTTTAGCCACTTTCACTTATTTGACTTAAACAGAAGTGCAAGGACTGCTGCTCACGCTGCTTATACTGGAAGCATCACAGCAAAAATCACTTGGCTTGTTTGTCGGCAGCTCGGAACCATGTCAGCACTATGGAGTATGATTCCAGCCTGCCCGTGTTCTTCCCTCAGCTTTATACATAATCACTAAAGAGAGAGAGAAAGAGGCAATTTCATAAAGCCTACATTTTCTTACCATATATAAAAGTTGGGCTCCTCCACCCAAATGGCATTATTTGTACTGCATATATCCCCTTCATTTGCCAACGACATTATATTTCCCTAAAACAAATAACAGCTTTCACCCGGGGGCATTTTCACTCTGACACATCATCAGTGCATTTATATCTGCAAACAGCACATATGTGATGTAAAGTTCAGGCAATTAAAAAATGCAGACTACCACCGGCAGAATTTACTATGATGACAAGTCCTGCTTGGATTGAGCACTATAATGGTTAAGCTGTGCTCAGGAGAAGGGGTAGGATTTAAAATAGGATCAGACAGCTAGAACAGTAAAGCCATCTCTTCATTGGCTGTTAGACTGGGGGGGGTGTTAAGTAATCTGAGCTGAGAAGAACTGAGCATGCTCATGAGTCAACAGCCAAAGGAAATTCCTGAGGGAGGGGGCAGAGTGGGTTAGAGGAGGAGAATGAATCCTAAGTGATTAAAGGGTGGCAGGTATTTAGAGATTTCAAAGAGGCTTTTCAGTGATTACATTTTTGCAGGGGGGTTTTACATGTCCTTTAATTGTGAGTTTCAATTACAGCTACTACAGTGGCAAGAACATACTTCTATAACCAGATCACTTTCTATTAGGGACGTGCCGAATCGACTATTTTAGGATTTGGCAGCATACCAAACGGCCGAATGCCAAACCAAATCCGAACTCTTATGTGCACATGTAAATTAAGGAAATGAGAGGGGGAAATTTGACTGTTTTGCTTATGTGATGAAACATCACACTGATTTTTTTGGATTCAGTTTGGCCAGTTACTTGGATTCATTGAATCAAAGGCCGAATTCAGAACCGAATCCTGGATTCGGTGCATCCCTAGTTTCCATTCACACGCTGGGGCATTCTGAAGTGCTACAGATTGCATGCCATTACCGTAATTGGGATGGGGAGAGTGTGCAGCTTTTTTAAAATTGTCACAAACATTGAAGACCAAACACTATGTGGGTCATAGCCTCCCAGAGATTACAATTTAAACCTGCAGAGAGATAATGTGTGAATCCTTTGAGGTCACAAGTAGTGGACATAGAATTTAGCCTTGGGAATCAAACATAGGGCTCCCTGTGCCCTGTAATTTAGCTACTGTCCCACGCCTTCTAAAATGTAAAAGAGAAAGTACAGTATGGGTGAGTTTGCATCGACAATGTGTTGCCAATGGTCTAAGTGTATCTGTCATGTATCTGACACACACTACATGGAGACAAGAATAAGCCAGCAATGGGTTTCACAACTCGAGACTCAGAGTTGTACATTTGATTCGCACATCTTTGAGGAGAACCCATGCTATCTTGTAAGAAGAATTAACTGTTCCTGAAAAAAAACCTAAAAGTAAACCTAAAAATCAAGATACTTCATCAACAATAACAGCAGCTATTTATTAGAGCAATTCTTCTACCCTTCTACCATTTTATAGTATTCGGCCAGAGTTTTCTACTGCTTTAGAGCAGAGTGTCCACTTTTCATGAGAGGAAGTTCCAGCTGAACAGTTATGTGTCATTGTGCAGGCCATGTAATAAATGAGAAAGCAACAGATATAAATAAATAGCTTAGATACAGAAATAAAGCAGAATAGATAGATACATTAGAGCAGGGGTCCCCAAACTTTTTTACCCCTGAGCCACATTCAAATGTAACAGTTCCTGTGTGTGTCAAATAAGAGCTAGGATTGGCTATTGGTAGCCCCTATGTGGACTTGTAGCCTACAGGAGGCTCTATTTGGTAGTACAGATGTTTTTTTAGGCAAATTAGGAGTGGGAAAAGGGAAACCGTTTTTTACTTCCTTGTTTTGTGATAAAAAGTCACACGATTTCCCTCCATGCCCCCCTAATTTGCATATGCAAATTAGGATTCAGATTTGGTTTGGCCAGGCAGAAGGATTCAGTCGTATCCGAATCCTGCTGAAAAAGGCCGAATTCTGGCCGAATCCTGAACCGAATCCTGGATTCGGTGCATTCCTAATGAATAGGAGAGGGCCTGAATAGAACAACAAATATAAAATTGTAGCCTTGCAAAACAATGTTTTTTTGCTACTGGGGTCAACGATCCCCTTTAAAAAGCTGTATAAGACAAAGAAGAAAAAAAAAATGTAAAAACAACAATAATTAAACAATAAAGAATAGGACATTCTATAACATACTAAATGGACGTTATAGGTGCAAACAGCATCACCAAAGGCAAACTGTAACCCCAGGATGAGGTTAACAGTTCTTTGTCTTTTTGTGTTTGTTCCTCACAGTCCTCTCACCCCTCTCCATTACAGCCCATCAGGCAGGCATATTAGACAGGTTGGCAAACAAAGCAGATGGCCAACTGTTCTATTAGTCTGATGGATGAAATAAATATGAGCCATAAAAATAATTTTCCCCCTACACCCAGGTTTCGGGATATTTCTGTTTCTAGAAAGTCAGAATGAAGCAGGGTGAAATTAACCTGTGTTATTGTAATGTTTCAGGGTTGCACAGATCCTTACAGAACCTCACACACACAGCTAATGTAGCGAGTCTGATCATATACGGGTATGGGATCTGTTATCCGGAAACAAGGACCAAACATGGAATAGCTTTAATTCCACTGTTTATTAAATTTGCGTAGAACAAGGGGGTATACTGCCCCTTTAAGCACTGGAGAGGGGTGACTATCACAGATTCCTTTCTCATTCAGTATAGTAGTAAAGTTAAGCCTTTACTTGCTTTGACATGGTTGTAAGTGGGGCTGATATTTTATTAACACACAGGATGTACATATTTATCCGAGTGCAAATGTTTGCAGATATCTCTTTCAATAACCAGGCAAGATTTAGGGCAGAGACACACGCAACATTTCGGAGAGATTTAGTCGCCCATCGACAAATCGGCTCTTTTACCCCGGAAAGCCTTCCGCCGGCTAGAATCTAAATCGCCGGCGGGATTTTCCGAAGTCGATCGAAGTTTCCTCATAAGGCAACTTCGGAAAACGAAGCGCTCCAAGTCCCATCCCACCAGCGATTTAGATTCTAGCCAACAGGAAAGCAGTTTGCGCAAAGATTCGGGCGGCACCCGGCAACAAATTGACTCTTCTTCGGGCGACTAAATCCCCCCGAATCTTTGCGTGTGTCTCTGCCCTTAATTTACCAGAATGAGGCTTTGTGGTTACCTTTAAGCTGAAAGAAGTTCAGCTCATCACAGCCAGATTCAGCCATCCTTGAGCTGAGTCAATTCCTGCTGATAAGACTGTTTGGCCCCCCGACATAGATCAGATGATACCATGGGCTTATGGAGGCCAATAGTTATCTTGTTGTTTTAGGCAGACAGATGTCAGGCAAGATGTCTGAAAAGGACCACCTGCTGGCTCAGTCTGGAAGAGTCAAGTTGGCACCTTTTATCGGCCAATTTTACCAAGTCCAGTGCTCAACAGGTTAATTTGGTACGTAGGCTGGCTTTCTTCCCTTAACAAATTTACAGGCTATACATAAATATATAGAGGTACTATTTCTGCAGTGCTTACCGTGTTCTTTTTGTTTTAGTCGGTTAACGTGGCACTGGGTAATCTGGTGGAGGTGTTTCATGCTGTTGTGGGGACACATTTCATTTGGGATGACAAAGTACATTTTCGGGGTGCTTTGGAGATGTTTAATATATATTTTCTTACATGTAAAGCTGGCCACAGATGCAAAGATATACGATTTTCGGACCGTGTGTGGAGAGTCCGGCAGAAATCGTTTGTTTGGTCGATCGGAGAGGTGATAAAAATTCTGTCGGCTGCCGATAATATCTCTGCGTGTATTGCTGATCGTACGATTTTCAGTGGGAGACTGTCACAAGCTTTGGTCGGACATAACTTTTGTACGATTGCTGTCAGGGGCAGAACATCAGCTCATCTGTTCTTTTGTACTTTATTTGATCAGAATGGTTAGTGGCAGGTCGGGAGATGGGAAAGTCCGATTGTACGATGATTCGTACGATCGGATCTTTGCGTCTATGGCCAGCATAAGGGTTTCTGTAAGTATATCTCACAGTGTGCCAGTAGTTTCAGCTCGTTTTGCTTATCACTGCATGCCAACACAACCTACTATTTTTTGCTATCATTAAGTCACTGCAGGCATATTTCTCTGAGAGGTAACCATTGCTGGAATATATCACTGTTCACATTTCTTTGCTGTCACAATCCAATGCTAGAGGCACTGGTATAATTAGCTGTATCATTGCTGCTTTATCTGCCTGTGTGCAAGGGGCATCTAACCCCTGGCATTCACCAACATGTTTGGACTAAAAGCTGTGCCCTGTGCCTTGTCGTTACGTCTAACAAGGTGAGCATTCAGCAAGAACACGGATTTCCAGCTTCTCCCAGAGGTCTGTAGACTGCTTGTCATATGTTTCTACTTCCCTGCTACTGGCTGGTTCACTATGTCAGTTGACATGGGTTTTCCCAGCCTTGCCTTTTTCCTTTCCAAGAGACTGACCTTCATACTTCGGAAGGTCTGTGGTCATTCTAATAACAATATCCTTGTTTGAGGGTTTTCTTTGTGGTGGAGGGTGAAGTAGACACACATAGACTAAAAGGGCTTTCCATAGAACTTATTATCAATGGGTTTTTTTTCCAGGCAAATATCACATATGATTTTACAGTCATAAAAAACTGAAATTTGTGCAAATTCCATTTCCTTATACATTGGCATGTGAACACAGCTTTCACTTCAGGATGCACCTTCTGTATTTCTAGTACAATAATAATGCATGTGTGTCTAAGTCAGTGAGATAAGTCAATAGAGGTAAATCAGCTGGAAAGACCCAGTGCTTGCATTTGCACATGATTCCCACTGAGCACAAATGGAGATTTCAGCAGTTATTTTATGGAGTTGTTTAGCATCAATACTGGCACAAAAGCACTTGCATTTGCATCCATTTCTTTATATTTCTTTATTTTAAGGTGATGAGTAAACACCCAAGAATAACCCTGGCTGCCATATGCCTAAACAATACATCTTAAGGGATTTACATTATTTTTCCTTGTGAAATGATTGTCTCATTTAGTTTATTCTACAGTATTGATCCTTTTGATCTCCACATGCTGCTAAACTACAATTCCCAGCAACAGTGGCCACGGCTGAACATGCCATTCAGCAAATGTGTTTGGTCCCTGTTCTAGAGGAATCTTTTCTGATAGGATTGGAAATGATACATTTGCTCTTGATATTTAAACCCCTTTTGAGTTTTGTTAATGGAAATCTAATAGGCTAGTACAGGTATGAGACCTGTTATGCAGAATGCTTGGGACATGGAATTTTCCAGATAACCATGTAATCATTAAATAAACCCAATAGGCTGGTTTTGCTCCCAATAAGGATTAATTGTATATTAGTTTGAATCAAGTACAAGCTACTGTTTTACTATCTTTAGAAAAAAGACAATTTTTAAAAATTTTGATTATTTGGATAAAATTGAGCCTATGGGAGACAATATTTTCAGAGCTTTCTGGATAATGGTTTTCTAGATTATGGATCCCATACCTGTCCTGGCATTTAAGGGATAGGAAACTACACATGACTTATTTTTGTGTCCTCTACTTTTCTCCCAATTTTGAAAATCAGAACAAGACCTAGAGAGATTTGTGTCTCACTATGTGTACAGATAAATTATATAACTAAATATATGTTAAAGGCATATTGACACATTCTAGATCTAGATTATAACAAGAACAGAATAATGTGCCTTTAAAAAAGGTTCATGGCATAAATTTAGGATTCTACCATTACTGATTTGTGTCGGTCAACAACACCTCTTCATCCATTATTACAAGAGTGAAGAGGCGCTAGGTAGTCAGAGCAAAAAGAAGAGAAGCCTCAATCTAAGGGTCTTTACTCCAGTCTCCAAGCCAGACATCAAGTGGGGCAGTTTTAGAACATTCAATTACAGTGTCATGTAGTTTTAAATACATGATATCACCTTCTGGCTAAAATAGAAACATATTTGTGTACTAAAAGCTAGTGAAATGAATGAGATCAGAAACAAAACACGTTATTGACAAAATAACTGCAAACAAAGGAAGTTGAATGTATGCTCCCCCAGCAGTTTACCAGACCAACATAATTATATTCTGCAGAAAACAAGGAAAGTAAGTTGACATTTCTAACACTGCTGTTCTCAACATGCATTCTACATTGTGACATGAAAGTACAGCCTCACTTTATTCCGCAGGGTGAAGGGATTTTTCCCCAGGAAAAAAAAAACCCTTATTATAAAGAGAATAACTTATAAACAACAGCCAAGAGGTGGCCATTCCTATTGATTTGTGCCGCCTTTATGCTGCTCACGAAAGCTTCATTGTATCAGGGTACAGTAATTGGTGTCACTGTCAAGAGTATAATTCAAAGTGTCTTTAGAACTGTGCCTCACACAGGGTCATAAATAAACCTGTCCGGAACTTATTTTGAAATGGAAAGTCAAAATGTACCTGAGATACTGCTGAGTCGGATCCACCGGGAACCTGTAACGGGAGAAAGGGGCTCATTAATATTCTGTGTAATTTAGCACATTTTTAAAGTACAAATTGCAAAATAGGGGACAGGTCTGTTAAGCTCAAGGGCTATCTACCCTTAAATACTGTTGCACATTTTATTTTGAATTTTTCTTAAGAAAGAAGTCTTAAAATATTGCTATTTCTGTTTCTGAACAATAACAGTAAAGGTTTCCAATTCTACAATTTTGACCAGGCTTTGTTCTTGTTTATATATAGTGTGGCCGCTTTTATCCTATTTTGATCAATAGATAGATGGACGGACAGACAGATGTAAAGCAGTCAGACAAAGCTGATAAATTAGGATTTGATGAAATAGGTTAATTGTTTAAACATTTTAGCATGTTTTATTGGGTATACAAGATTTTCTTTATTTTTACTGGTACAGTCAACCCTGTTCTTATTGATAGTAATCTTCTGTGGGGGGGGGGGGTCTGTATTGACACCTCAAGCCTGTGAAAATGCCAGGTCATCTTTTGATTCCTGTGATACCATATTCAGCCTGTTTCCTTTTGTCCACAGGTAATTCATTTCACCGAGTGTCTATTTACAAGCAGACATGGCACTGCAGAACAAAACAGGGCTATATTACCCAAGCCAAACCCTGGACCCTGAAATAGACATAGAAGAAGTGATTTTTTCCCAGAACATAATTTCACGGGTATTACATGGATACATAGGGATCATGGTCCCACTCGGGATATTGATTGGTATCACTATTCTTGCAATCATCATCAGGAAAAGAATTTGCCATCAGAATATGGAGAACATGGACTTTTATCTTTTGAGCATGGCCGTCACAGACCTTACAATAATTCTTTATTCTCTCACTGCTATAACAAGGCCGAGTTATATGGAGATAACAAACCTGGCCTGCGGGGCGATCTCATCTCTCTTCAATGTGAGCTACTTCACCTCTCAGAATCTCCTGCTTCTAATGTTCCTCACAATGATTGCTCCAAACAGTTCAACTTTGAGGTCACTAACGGCCATGGTAAACCATAATCGTCTAGCAACTCTGTCTGTCACGGTACTTTTCTCGGTTCTATTGTCCCTCCTGGCAACATCATTACTGGGCACACACAAGGACCTTCACACCACAACATTCTGCCAGCTGGACCCACTCAATGCCAAACCAGAGTATGACCTTGTAAAGTTCACGGCTGGATTCTGCTTCCCAACTCTTCTTACGCTTCTATTTTTTCTGTTACTGGTTTATCAGTTAAGACAAGCAGAAGATTCCACAGTAAAGGAAAATGTGCAGGCCCAAAAAGTGACCCTTCTTCATGTTGTCGTTATGTTTGCGAGCCGCTTATTCTACAATGTCATGCTGATTAGACGGACAAGTCTAAAGTTGTGTGTTCTCAGTATGTCTCCCATAGAGGAGCTGCTATTTAATACTGCGGAACTGGTGCTATTCAGTGGAAGTTCCCTAAATCTACTCTTCACCCTCACTTTACATGGTCCATGCAGATTAGGTATCTGGAAAGGTCTACATTTCCTTAAGAAGCTTTGTTGTAAATCCCAAACCTATGATGGGGTTGAAATGCTCAGTTCCGCAAAATGATTATTTGTCTAATTGGCTTTGGAGATGTAAGCTTAAATACAGGCCATTTTATGCCGTATTACAATGACTGAAAGCTGCTTTGGCATTCAGCAAAATTTGATATTATAAATATATATATATATATATATATATATATATATATATATATATATATATATGTTCAGAAAGTACCTGCACTTTAACCCTCTATATATATATATAGAGAGAGAGAGAGAGAGAGAGAGAGAGAGAGAGAGAGAGAGAGAGAGAGAGAGAGAGAGAGAGAGAGAGAGAGAGAGAGAGAGAGAGAGAGAGACACATGCGTCTATTGCAAGCCAAATGTTTTGCTTATTTTGTATAACACTAAAAAGTGTGAAAGGAGAAAAAAGGGATAAAAAAAAAAAGTGAATTTTTAAGGCCCTATTCAGGTTATATCTACACAGTATAACTGCTGTAAAACATAAACATAATTAGATCAGTCATTAATTTGTTTGTGTTATTCCTCAGGAGCAAGAATTCAATACATTTAAAATATATAAAGGGGCATTTTTGGATAAGAATGGACTACTCTAATGGAAATTTTAAGGGACATTCGTCAGGGGAACAGATTGTGCTTTCAAAATGCAATGTGCTCAAGAAGAATCTCATGCTGAAATCTGATTTTCATCTAAAGAGGAAAAAGACGAATTTATATTCAAATGAGAACGAAGACATTAGGTAAGCCGTTCCCTTTGCTTTCTCTGCTTCCAAACAACTTCCTGAACTCTGCATGAGATTATAAATAATCAGCAGGGCCCTCTTTCTCTCTCTTGTATCTGTATCTGATCTGTATATTTCATGTATACATCCTTCTATTGTACAGAGCGGCAGAATATGTTTGCACTTTATAGAAATAATCATACCAGCAATAATTGATAAGCTACAGCCTTCCATTACAGCTGCCCAGCAACACTACAAAACCACACAGGCAGCTTAATTGCTTCCTGACGGAATTGCCCATAGTGTGTGTGTGTGTGAATGCAATAGGGACATTAGAGTGTAAGCTCCACAGAAGCAGGTTCTAATGTTAACTATGTGAAGTCTCTGCAAAGTGCTATGGAATGTGTCAGTGCTATTAAAGAATAATAATAATTAAGGAGGAGTGCCATCCAATCCCATCCTCCTTCAGTCACTGATTTAATGTAAACCAATTCTTAATCTGTTCAGCCTTCACTTTGCATGACAGCAGAACAAACAGATGACAAGATAATTGTTCCTCTTTGAAGGAAATAGCTTCCTGAAGTGACAGAAGATCCCCGTCTCACAGCTGTTATAAGTGCTATGTTTATAATCATCAGAATCTATGATTTGTGGTATCCTGAACACCAGGCAAAGGTTGCACAGGATTCATACAGGGCACAAGGTCAGAGCAGGAGGACAAAATTGGGCACAAGATGGGTGCACAGAGCATACACAAGGTGTATGGCAAAGGGTGAACATGGAGCAGAGGGGTGGGGGTTAAAAGCAGGTAATGGTGATTTGTTTCATGCTACTGCCTGCCCTTGAGGTTGTAAATGAGCCCCTACTGATCACAGCTGCAGAATAGGCAACTAATAAAGATGTGATGAGTCAAAGAACACAATCAGAATTGCAGCTCTTGTTTCCAGTGTCCTCCTTCCAAGCATCAGAATCTACAATTTGGTATGATTCATTACGCATTAGGGATGCACCGAATTCAACAATTTTGGATTTGGCCAAATCCTTGGTGGAAGATTCAGCTAAATACAGAACCGAATCCGAAATTGCATATGCATATTAGGATTCAGATTTGGTTTGGCCAGGCTCAAGGATTCGGCTGGATCCGAATTCTGCTGAAAAAGGCTGAATCCTGGCCAAATCCCGAACACGGTGCATCCCTATTATGTATTTGTAGGAGCACAATAAAATGGAGGGAAACCCTAAAATCATATTGATGTAAAACTGAGGTTTCACTGAAGTAAAGTTTGCAACAACTTGATCAAAAACTGGAAATACCAGAAACAAACACAACAAAGCTCAAAGCGGCTAAAAAGGCAGGTGGAAAAACACAGGCCCAGTAAGATTTGCTTGGTCAACAGTACTGACCAACCTGCAGGCCTTCTTAGCTGTTGTCGATCTAAAAGTCCCAGAACCAACCTACTAAAAGACAAAAGTTTTTAATAAAGTCAAGGATTGTTCAACTTCAGCACCACTAGTGAAAGAGAACGGTTCAATTGTTGAACAGTTACTAATGACTGGAGATGGAAACAATATTGCATGTGGGCACAAGGGCATTGCTAAGTGTGATACGGAGCAAATAAGCACATCATGTCTTAGACTGTAAGCAGATTATGGGTGCCATGTAGTGACGAGCTGCCAAGCGATGTTACTGCTAATAGATATGAATCTCTCTAGAGACGAATAGTTTAATATAATAAAGGCATGAGGCGCCATGGAACTGTAATAACATGCTGTCTGATAACCTGTCTGTCAAACAATGGCAGAGACAGAATTATTGCCACCACCAAACATAGGGATATATATCAGATAATGAGTACAGTTTCTGCCTGAACCGGCTGATAAAGAAGTGAATTTAGTTCTGTCGTTTTTTTTGTGTGGCTTTCAGCAACTCTTCTGCTCAGTATTCATCTATCAGTGCTGGTGGCCATCCAGAAGAGCCATTGGTTCTCTTTCTCAGTGCTTCATTCACCCTTGATTAAGTTAGGAAGGGTTTACTGTATTTCAGCAAAAGTTTGCTACTATATAGCTATGTATTTAACTGTGAACTCTCTGTCTGGGTTGGGCGCTGTATAGTGCATAATAGTACAATATACATATGAAAGTATACACAGGGAAGACAAATCACATAATAAATATACACAGAATTCATATCAGGACAAAGAGCTTAAGTGCTATGTGGTAAGAGACATAGCGGGAAGGAGGTCCCTGACCCGTAGAGCTTACAGTCTAAGTGGATGGGAGGCTAACATAAAGGCACATATTGGAGATGAAAAAGTGCACAAGTTAAGGTATAGTCAATTCCTTACGGAGGAATTCAGGGATGGAATTCCAGAGGGAATGAGCAGTAAGATAGAAGGGTTTGAGGCGAGAGGTGGCAGTGGATGTTGATGGTGTGAAGAGAAGTTGGCTCGGAGAGGAGCGAAGAAGATGACAAGGAACATATAGCGAGACAAGAGAAGAAATGTAGTGAGGAGCAGAGGAGTGAAGGGCTTTGGATGTTAGTAGAATGGTTTTATTTGCCATCCTATGCTTAACAAGCAGCCATGCAAAGGATTTTAGTTGGGATTGAGCAGGTTCCCTTTTAGGAGAGAACCGGAGGATCCAATTAAGATTGATTGGAGGAGAGAGAGATGGGAGTCAGGAAGACCAGTTAGTAGGAGATTGCAATAGTCTAAACGGGTTAAGATAAGGGCATGGATTAGTATTTTGGCTGTTGTTTGTGAAAGAAACGTGTGTATTTTAGCTATACTGCAGAGGAAGACGCAACAAGTTTTGGCAGTATTATTAATATGATTAGAGAAGGAGATGGACTGGTCTAAGGTGACCCCCAAGCCATTATATTTCTCTCTGTGGGGTGTTACGCTATATTTACTGTGTCTGATAAATTATTGTCAGATAATGTTGAAATTATCAACCAATTAAACCCTCCCCCACATGGTGAAACCCAGACCATCCCAATCTCACTCTGGAACGTATTTGTCACTACTCCAATGTTCCCTCTAAATGCCTTCTCAGCTGTGTGTGCAGTTTTTAAAAACCGTGTGCTCAGATCAGAATTTAAACAAAAATTTGTTTTTTTCACACAAATTTGCACCACAATTTTTTGCGTGCACTGGCCATAAAAAAAAACATACCGTAGAGGGAACATTACACTACCCTAGTGGCAAACTAGAGAAATACAGGTTTCTTAGATCACACATCCCCTTGACCCCCCCCCCCTTATCTTGGTGCACTCAAACCACAAGAGAAAGACATTCTTGACTCATTTTCATTGCTTCATTTCTCTCACTATTTCAAAATCTCTTTTCTGCCCAAACTCTAGAGTCCCTTCATCCAAAAGCATTCTTTTGTGACAATTCTTACCACCAATTATTGCGCAAGGCCCAAACCCCAGCCTTTACCCCAGTAGAGTACAAGTTTTGAAGAATTAACTTTGCATTGGCAAACATTCACAACTATTCGCCAGGTGAAATCTCTCCAGTAGATATTTGCCAATTTACCAAGAGCACAAGAAGTTTTGGAGAAATCTCTCTTAGCTGATTTTCGCTACGAGAGAGTTCTCCAAGGTTCAGGCTGAGGAACCATTATAAAAATAAAGCAACCACTTTTGCATACAATTTTCACCTCCTCCATGCTGATATCATACATACGTCATTTGTTTATGACGTAAATTCTCTAAAGAATATTTCCCACCACAAACATACATACACAGGTGTATTTTCATAGAGAATTTAAGCCAAGAAAAATTTACATTTCCCTTACAACGACATACATACGATTTTAAGTATATATGAGATATGTTGTGAAAATACACTGGATGAATTGAGATGAACTTTGGCAGAGTTAGATGTGGAGACAATTCACACTTTTCTAAAAGACAACAGTATCGAATATGAGAATATTATATTCAAACAGGTGTCCAGTAAAGGCTATCTGCTAATAGGTTGCTATAGGCAGCAAGACAGGTCCTTAAAACTACTAAGCTCATTTAAGAGTTATAAATTAGTATAAAGAATAAGTAAAATAAAGAGATTCAAGAGAAAGCAGAAAATCAAATGTGCATGTATAGGACCTGATACAGATTGTTTGGGACCTGGGGTTTTTAATACAAGGGGTCTTTACATTACTTTGGATGTCCTATATCCTAGATTACATAGGATCATGTTTCTACTACAAACATTGAAAAGGCTAATAGGAGTTCTATGACCTTTAAAGAAGTGAACTCTAATAGCCTTATCAATTACAGTGAAGAAACATTTATTCTATGTTCATTCCATTCTTTCTATCTCAAATATATCCCAAATTGTCTGCCCTCTAACCTCTTATTCCACAGAGAACAAGAAGGTTACAAGAAGAAGGTTGGACAACAAGCAATAAAGCTTTCTTAATGTATTTTACATACACACATTTTTAGGAAGGACCGGCACACCAATAAAAATCTTACTATGATTTAATGCATATATCACGCCTGCACCCAACGTTTCAGTTCCTATTGGGACCTTCATCAAGAATTGGATGCAGCATGATACACAATAAACAACATTATTATTGTTTCAACTGGGAATGCTGGTTAGAGTTCCTATAAATGTGACCTTGCACACACCTACATTCCAGCTTGGTTCAAACAAAAAAATGGATACAGGTTTTTACCCAAAAATTTCAATACTATAATTCAACAAAAGTGAGCCAGTATTTATTACAGGCAAAATATATCCTATTTAGTATGACCACCATTAGCCCTAATCACCCCTTGCATTCTGTCGGGCATTAATATTACAGGTTTTTGAAGAATTTAAGAATTCATATTATTTATGATGGACACTCTCAGGGTCTGGGTGCTGAAGCATATTTAACAAGGTCAAGGTCTAGGGCAGGCCACCCTGGAAATGATGAGAGATATGGACTTAGCCTAAAATGTTCAGGGCAGGAGGAAAGGAAGAGTCTATAGAGGAAGGATTTAGATATTGTTGACTGGACTGTGAGGTTGCTGTGATTTGGATGAACCTATAAGGTAAGCAACTCAAAATTTGGTGTGGCCCCTAGCCATGACATACCTGCTACTAACGGGAATCAGGAGTTCTTTGTTCAGCTGTCTTTGAATCTTGGATGCAAATGTTGTTTTGTCTCAACATTATATTAGTTTAATATACTGGTTTTCTATTCCAGTCACTTTAAGTGTCTTTTCTCACTTTGAAATTAAATTACTTGGTTTATGAAAAGGTCTCCAACAAGTATTTTACAGCTTCTCTGTAATTGAGATGCTTTTTGGCACTGGGATCACTTTAGCACTCCTGAAAATAGTTTGGGTATAATCTATTAAACTAAGCTTCTCCAAAAGGCAAGTTAAACACAACTGGAAAATATTTTTCAGAGTTTTAAATGTCTCTAGCTTCTACAATGTCACAATAATTCAGTAATTTCTAGTTTTATTGCTTAAAAATAACACAATGCACAATGTTAATTAGGAGGAGGACTGGACTGGCCTGCTAGGTGACCAGAAAAAATCCCGGTGGGCCCCTCCTCTCATGGGCTCTGCTGCTCCAGGCTCACTACCTGACCGTGCCAGGCAACAAAGCTGGGGGCTTCTAAGGCTGGGGTGGTGGGCCCCAAACACCTAAATTGACATGTGTTACCATTAGAATAATGTGTCCTCGCAAATTATCAAATTAGGTAAAACTAGATATTCAGATTAGAGCCCAGCACAGAGTCAATTTTTGAAACAGACATGACCCGGACGTGCAAACACCATTTTTACTCACATGGAGCTGCTAACGGACCCGACCCGCCAGCCAACAGGAAGCATTGTTGCAAACTGGAAGTTACACCATAAGAAGTGGGCAGGACAGAAAATGTTTTTTAAATGTTTAAAGTCGTTTAATATACATAATATAAGAGAAGAAATACATATTAGAACCACAACTCAACCAGCAGACCTGCGTCTATACCTGCACCCGAAAATCCTGACCACAACCTGCAGGATACCCAACCTACTGCAGGACTCTAATTCAGATACTTTTACTTCCCATAGTGCCAAAATCTCATAAATGGTGACATTAACTCAGTTCAAGGTGGTGGACTAAGCAATTTGCACTCCAATGTATATATACATTTTGCAACATGTTTTTTTTTGCAGTCGAATAGATTGTTTAAATAATAACTTTATTGCATCAACTGTCAAAGGGTTGTATTTTCATATACCTTAGCAAAAATCTTACAAATTGTATGTGATCACTGCACATACTAAAATAACTCATGGACTTTTCCATATCATCTTAAGACTGTTGTTCTTAAAGGAAAACTATACCCCCCAAACAATGTAGGTCTCTATTAAAAGATACTGAGTAAAACAGCTCATGTGTAAAACCCTGCTTCATGTAAATGAACCATTATCATAATAATATAATTTTTTAGTAGTATGTCCCATTGGGTAATCATAAATAGAAAATTGCCATTTTAAAAAATAAGGGCTGTCCCCTGAGATCGTAAGATTCACTGTGCACACATACAAACCACAAGTAAGGTCACATGAGCCAATTAACAGACAGAGTTCTGCCTTTTGCTTCATCACTTCTTCCTGTTACAGTTAGTGTTGTAGTATTTCTGGTCAGGTGATCTCTGAGGCAGCACAGATAGAGTCACGAAATGGTGGTTCAAGGCAAGAGATGTAAAAGGGCAATATTTATGTAAATATATATTCTAGTTTGGTAAGATTCTTTAATATGTCATTCAATTTGATATAAACTATCTGTTGCTTAAGTATTCATTTTGGGGGTATAGTTTTCCTTTAATGATAAAAAAAAATGTTCTAAAATAGATAGACTGACCTAGTCGTACTTGCAGTTTCCTCTTACTTTAATTAAATAAATATCGAACAACAGTTTGATTATTTTTCGGATGAAGAACAAGCTTGTAGCCTTCGGGAACCAGACACTTTCCAATGCTAATCTCACTGTGCAATCCTAAGAAAGACATACTTCTGCAGTGACCCGAAAAGATACTTATTACGAGATTTAACGCTACAGATTCTTATCTCCAGTAGTGTTTTCTCTACTACTCTCATGAGAGTTCTGCTGCTACCACTTATTTATAGATGGCCATTAAAACTTTCTGAAAAGGACACATAAGGTCAGATAACACGGGAAAAGGAGAAATAAGTCCATATAATTTTAAAGGGGATGTTTACCTTTGAGTATGATGTATAGAGTGATATTTTGAGCCAATTTGTAATTGGTTTAAATTTTTTCTTATTTGTGGTGTTTCAGTTATTACGTTTTTTATTCAGCAGCTCTCCAATTTGCAATTTCAGCAATCTGGTTGCTGGGGTCTAAATTACCCTAGAAACAATACAATTGATTTGAATAAGAGACTAGAATATGAATAGGAGAGGTCCTAAATAGAAAGATGAGTAATACAAATTAGCAATAACAATACATTTGTAGGATTACAGAGCATTTGTTGTTTTAATGGGGTCAGTGCTCCCAATTTGAAAGCTGAAAAGAATCAGAAGAAGCCGGCAAATAATTCTAAAACTAGAAAATAAATAAATGGACAATTGAAAAGATGCTTAGAACTGGCAATTCTATAACTTACTAAAAGTTAAATTGACTCACTCTCTACATCATAAGATAAGATAAAAGACGTGTTGGATAAAAGGTATAAAAGGTGAAATGAACCGTTTTGTAATGAATGGCTTTATGAAATCTACCATTTTGAATAATGATAGGAAAAGGCAAGACAGATGGGAAGGGTGGGAAAGAGAAGGCACACACACACACACACACACACATACACACTATGGTTAAATTAGTCAGAAGGCATTGAACGTTTTAGAGTGTGGGAGAAAACTGGAGTTCCTGGAGGAAACCTACACAGACACAATAAGTCAAGAACATACAAACTCCTTGAGGACCCCAGCACTGTAAGGCAAAAGTGCTACAAAATAATCTACTCTGCAGCCCACAATATAGAGCCCTCACTTGGGCTGGGAGAAACAATTTTTTTGGCTGAAAATGCCCGTAGAGGGTTATGTCTTAGGGAGCTCCCAATGCAGACAGCCATACTGGGGCACACGTATACGTATAATGAGCAAGTGTACTAGCTCTCTAATTATTGGCTTGTGTGGCACATAGGACTGGTCAGCTCCTCGCTCTCCCAAACCTCACACATACACACAATAAGCAAGCTGGGGATTTATGTTGCCTAGTCAGATAACGTTAAAGCAGGATGAAGGGAGGGGTTGGATTATACAGAGACTTTTCGGTAAACTACTGATCTGTTTGGATTGTGCTTGCAAGATCCAGGGACTTGGAATGGCACTAATTTTAAATTATATTTTCTTGCCATGTTTAGTGCAGGACAAAAACCATAGATTTTGCTTAATGAAAAAAATAGGCAAAATGTTATGTTCAGCACAGGCTCCCTTTTCTGAACTAATGTTAAAAACAGGGGATATACTGCCCCTTTAAAGGAACAGTAACACCAAAAAATGAAAGTGCTTTAAAGTAATGAAAATATCATGAACTGTTGCCCTGCACTGGTAAAACTGATGTGCTTGCTTCAGAAACACTACTATAGTTCATATAAACAAGCTGCTGTGTAGCAATGGCAGAAATTGAAAAAAGTCTATATGGCACAGGTTAAATAGTAGATAACAGATAACACCATTATGTTCTACAGAGCTTATCTGCTGTGTAACCTGAGCCGTTTCTCCTTTGAATGGCTGCCTCCATTGCTACACAGCAGTTTATTTATATAGTAGCGTTTCTGAAGCAAACAAAACAATTTTACCAGTGCAAGGCAACACTGCAGTATATTTTCATTATTTAAAACATTTTCATTTTTTAGTGTTACTGTTCCTTTAAATAAAACACCAGTATTAGATGGTAAGTCTCCTTTATTTTTTGTCCTGCTAACATTTACATGTCTCTTCACACCTTCACAACTTGTCTCTATAGAGTACAGAGAAGGTACAAAACTGAGCAAAATCTGTAAAGTAAATCTGCTACTGAGTACTTAGATTACCAAAATAATAACAATAGGGATGGATATGTAGGCTGTAGAATTTCTTCACATTTAATGGACGTAAAAAAAAAAAAAATACAGTAGAAGATTTTGAATATATCTTGGCTAGACAGAATAACCCCTATATATTATTAACATGTATTTATATAGCGCCAACATATTGAGTAGCACTGTATATATGTGACTGTTACAACTTTATACCATACCAGAGTTAAGGCGGCAGAACATTTTAATACTAACGTTGAATTGTTATGCAGCAGACGTAAGGCAGGTTTAAAGCTGGGTCACATTGAGACTGCTAAATATATAGGCTTAACTAGGGAATCTAGGGCAATATTTATAACCACAGAAATCAGATTTAGTTCATAATTTCACAAGTGCAAGAAACCTTTCATACAAACAGAACAAAGCCTTGGAATATTATGATATGTTATGGTATTAATTGTAAGGTCGCCCGGCGCCTAATCACCTCTTCTTCGGGGGACTAATCTCCCCGAAAAGCCTTCCCGCCAGCTAGAATCTAAATTGGAGCATTTCCTTTTCCGAAGTCGCCCTAAGTTTCCTTGTCAGCCAACTTCGGAAAATGAAGAAGAGGCAATTAGCCGCCGGCCAACTAAATCTCCCCGAATCTTAGCATGTACCCTTACACATAAGGCAGCTTACAGCAGTGGCTATAGTATCTGCTACCATTCTACAGGAATTAGCTAGTGCCAACACACACAATGGGGCAAATTTACTAAGGGGCGAAGTGACTAACGGTGGGGAAAATTCGGCAGCGTGACGTCATTTTGGCGTAATTATGCTAGTGAAGGAGATAGACTCTAGCGCAACTTCGCACTCTAACGCCACTACACTACACAAATTCACAACGTTTTTGTTTTTACTGAACGTTACCTCTATCGCCAGACTTGGCTTCGCCACCTCAGACCAGGCGAAGTGCAATAGAGAAGATAGGACTTGGTCCAAAAAAAGTAAAAAAATTTTCTAAGTCCCAATAAATGCTGGCGTCTTTTCGTTTTTACAGGGCGATAAACTGAAAAAGATCGAAAAAATGTTTTGGGGGTACCCTAATTCCCCCCTACATTTGATAACATATGGCACATAAACTATACTGTGGGCACATATGTAGGGCATTATAAGAACTCTATATAATTTTATTAAGGTTCCCTGGCCTTGTGTAGTGTAATGTATTTGCTAGAGCATATACGGCCATTGTACTTTAACTGCACGCCGTATGCAAATTAGCCAACGCTAGTGTAACTTTGAACTGCTGATCGTATTTTCACTAGCACAACTTTGCAAGCGTTCGGTACCCTGTGTGCAACTTCGGATCTTCGTGAATTAGCGTTGTCCAGTTGAATTTACGCCTGGCGAAGTGTTGCGATGTACGCGAAGCCGGCGCTGGCAAATTTTTGCAGGTAAGTAAATTTGCCCCAGTATGGTTACTGACACACAGGTCAAATCTGTGGGTTTTGTTGCCTGAACACCCACCTAAAGGGGTTTAGAGATTACCGATTGTGTGGGGTGTTAAAGCACTAAGGTGTTAAACTGTCTATCAGAATGAATTCTGACAAAAGGAGACGTATGTATCTACATTAATAAATGAGGTGCAATTAATCTTTGTTTTCAGAGTCCACTGGCCAGTTGGCCAAGGAAAAATATTTTTGAGCTGCATGGTTAGTGGCCCTTTCATATCTAAGGCCCCTTACTGGCATAGTGCAGCAAAGAAATGCAAGGGCCCTTCCCTGCTATAATAGATCTTGCCTTGGCTACGGATATGATCTATCATGTATGACAATGCTGGTGATTACTAACAAAAAAGGCAATAAACACTAGTCACATGGTTACCAGGAAAAAAAAGAAGTTTTCTAAAATAAACCATTATCTACAGCACTAAATTATTTTACCCAATATTGCAAAAGAAATTCAGGCACAGCTAAAAGTCAGTGACATAAATGAAATATTCCTCATTATTCTGGAAGTTTTTGTCATTCATCCATCTTGTTTCTGAAAGCAATTAAAACACAGTGGCACAGTATGAAAGCAAGACCATCAGCATTAGCTTGTGGAGCACCATCTTACTGCCATCTCTGATGATAATATGATTAATTTGGCTCCAGGAAAGCACAATTGCCTTGTAATCTCACTTAACTGCCCCCTCTGTATTACAGATTTTATACCCAATAATTAGCACTTTCACATGTTGAGAGATATAGTTTTGCAAAAGTTGGCAACCAACATGTTTAATACAAATGCTGACTGCTGAATATAAATCCACATTGCATTACATAACTTCTTTATTTATTATTTTTTGTCTTACAACCTGGACTTCAAATGGAATTCACTATGACTTTTACCATTTGATTTACAAAAAAAAGTTATATTTGCAGTGTGACATACTATTTGAAATTTGGGTGTTCACAAGCTTCACCTAACTAACCCTAATCCATATTACAAAAGGCAGAGAAGGAAGTGGATGAGAAACAGTACTGACAAATAAGAAAAAAGATATTCAGATGGAAAGAATACCTTTTGTCACTACTTTTGATGTACATTCAAAAAGGGTAAGAAAAGTGATCAGAAAGTATTGGCCAATACTAATGAATGACTCCTTCACTTCTAGGGTATTCAAGGATTATCCCTTATTTGCCTATAAGAGAGGTAAAAATGTAGGTGATTTTTTGGTTCACACAGACATACAGCCCCCTAAAATCACTAAACAAATATTTTTGGGGAAACCAGTGGTGGGTACTTTCCCCTGCCTGTCATGCCAGTATTGTAATAGTGTGATAAAGGGAGATACAGTACTACATCCAACAAAAGGAACCCAAATTAAGCTAAGGGGTTATCACACATGTATGTTGAAAAATGTAATACACTACTTGAAATGCCCGTGTGGTAAGGGGTACGTATTAGTGATGTGCGGGCCGACCCGAGGCCCGCGGGTCGGGCAGGTCCGGGCCGTCCCTGGACGAAATGCGCGGGTCACGGGCGACCTAGTACTGCCGGATTCCGGCACTGGGATTTATAGACTTCCGCTTGCATCACTGCAGGGCAGGTTGGGTGTGAGTCTAGAAATAAATAAAGGGGAGCAGCAGGCCCGGGTCGGATGCGGGTAGGGAGCGGGCGGGTTAGGGTCGGGTGCGGGTCCTGAAATTCTCGACCTGCACATCACTAGTACGTAAGAAAAACTAACAGGATGATATGAGCATCATAGCTCTATCCGAAATGCACACTCTAAAATGACATCAGTGAACCAGCACTGGACAGAGTGTAAACATAATGTATCTCAATTACGCTGGAAGAGGTTAAAGCAAACTATACTAATATAGATAAGAAATTGTTACAAAGAGAGTGCTGCTGGATCTGGAAATTGGATACATTATCCCCCAAGGGAATGAATGAAAATTGGGGTTTGAACTGTTTCCTGTAATGATATACTTTGTAACTTAATTTCAATTAACTGATAAAATCATTTTGTCTTGCAGCCATAGAGAAATATAGAATCCTGCAATGTACCAGTGATTTAGAGACATCTCCTTCCTAATCGTATCCTAGTCAGTGAGTAATTAATAGCATTCATACAGAACATACTATTGTTTGTATAGTTGTGCATATGTGATATACTTTTAGTGGCACACGGTTATGATGTGAGTTTATATTACACTAAAAAAAACAAAAAAAACTTTTTTAAAAGAAATTTGGTAAAATGAATTTTTAACAAAAATCTATTTTTATAAAAAAAAAAAATTTGTGTATAGGAAAGGTTTAATTGCTTTAGCAATTGGTGTAAGATAAACTGGATATTGGCAAAGTTTCTGAGGAGAGGATTATTCTCATGAACCGCCACTAGGAGTCACTGTGTTTAAGACTATAAATTTCGATAGTCGCTTTTGTATATTATCACTGATGAAGGGCCATGCGGTCCCGAAACGTTTGATCTTTTGAACTGTGTCAAGAGCACCATGGAATAAAGCTTGGGATCACCCCGTTTGTTGCATAAAAAGGTATAGGCTTTTCATTCATTGTTCGTGTGGCAAGGCCAGTGCCAATACCTGCATCCCCTTCTGCCTAACTTCTGTTCATATTTGCAGTGTCACATACTATTTGAAATTTGGGGTTCACAAGCTTCACCTAACTAACCCTAACATGGGAGAAAAGATGCCCAGAGAAATGGGATGAAATTGCTCCCAAACTGTATGTAAAGCTAAAAACGTGTTATTTGTCAAAAAAGTTAATAATGCTGCTCCAGAAGAATTCTGCACTGAAATCCAAGAGCAAACACATTTTTTTTTATTGAATTTTCAAAATGTCGGCATGGGACAATAGGCAGCTAACCATATAAGCAGTTCCCTGACACCTCTGCTGAAGGATTAGTTTGCATTATTAAAGTACTCCCTACCTAGAGATAGACATGAGAATAGCACCCAAGCAGGGGCTAGGGAGCACAACTTGGGTCGTATTGAAGTACAATGAGAAGGGGAGAAACAATAGCTGCCTCAAAGAAGTTTCATCCTAAAGTGCTGGCTCCTTCTCAAAACTCAAAATTAAGCACAATTCACTGAGATGCTTCCACACCAATATTACAGCTAAAAAAATACATTTGTTGGTTCAAGACTCACAGCTAGGGTTGCCACCTGTCTGGATTTCTCCCATACAACCCAGTTTTTGGAAGGGCTGTTCGGGTGAAAAGAGCCTGTTCGGTTTTCAAATGAGTAAATCCAGACTGGACACTGAAGTTAATGACATGACAATTAGCCAATCGCTCATCGCCACCGCCCCCTACATCACCGCCACGCCCCCCTGAAGTCAAAAGCCCGCTCCCGACTTCACTGCCTCCACGTCATCAGCCCCTGCCAAGTTTCCAGGAACTAAAAAGATGGCAACCCTGCTTGTAGCTGACATTGCAGCCATAGATTGTTCTACGCAGGGGGTTAAGAACTTACGCAACAACCAATCCCACAATAAAAATATGTTGCACCTAAAAATTAAGTTTGTTGTTTAGATCAAAAAGTAAACATTAAATCCATATTAATTCCAGGTTGCAGCCTGTAACAACATGTGGAAAAGTTGAAGTCACTGCAGATATGAAACAGGGTCTATTTTGAAAGGAATAAAATTGATCCTTACACTCGGGAAACATAGTTGTATAATGCATACAGCTTTTATATTTCTAAGGCAGTACAATTTAGCCTGAACAGCCTGTTTCCTAATACCCAATTAATGTTTGATGCATTTTCAAGAAATTCCCACTGGGTGTTGTAGACTTGCTGAAAAAGAAAAAGTTCAGAGATGTGGCCTTTTAAAAACAAGCTCTGGATGTGACCAGAAAATGAAAGGAAACTTGAACAAAAACAAAAGAAGTTGAGACAATTTGATGAAGTGCTTAGTTTTACTCTACTGCAAACAATAATTAGATACAATTTACTATAGTATGTTTTTATTTCAATTTGCCAGATGTTTTAATTAGTGCATTAAAACAACGCAAGATATTCAGTAGTAAGATATTCAGTAATGAGATGAACTCTCTGGAGAAAATTAAATAAGCCATTCAAATGCATAGTACTTCCTACACAATTAGCAATGTATAGACAAACAAGTGCATACGTAAATAAAGGCAAAGGTAAAGGCACAGCAGGTGCCATATGGAAAAAAACATGATATTTTCTCTGTAGTGTAGTGTTAAAGGTGTTTGTTCCTCAGTGCATACTGATATACATTTCACATGACTTCAATCAGTAACAATAATTAAAAGAATGTACCTCATTTTGTTTCATGATTTCAAAGCAGAAACTCCGAAACATAGTGGTTGTAAAGAAATGTACACTATACAGTTTCCAAACAGATGCATTTATAAACATGCATATTCCGAGCAACCAGATTGCTGAAATCTACAAACTTAAAAGCTGCAGAATAAAAAGCTAAATAACTCAAAAAACACAAATAATAAAAAGTGAAAATCACTTGAAAATTGTCTGAAAACATCACTTGCTATATCTACTTAAAAGTTAACTAACTTGTGCACTAGTTATTTGTGGGTCTCGACCCACACCCGACCCTAACCCGCACGCCTCCTTTCCGCGCCGTCAATACAGGGCTTTCGCCTTCCTTTTATAGACCTGTGCCAACCCCCTTCGCTGATGTTGTCACAGGCAGGCACCTATAAAACTGGGAGCCGGCAGTGTAAGGTCGCTTGTGGGTAGAGCAGGCAGAAGAGCTCTAGGCAGAAGACCCGCAAATGAGGGAGCGAGGACGGCCCGAAACTGCCCGACCCGCGGGTATCGGGCCGGCCTGCACATCACTACTTTGCACATGGATTGTAACAGACTATTTTTGTTATCCCCCATATTGTTGCTAATTAAACAGGACAGAGTCAATCTGAAGAAGTGTTGTCTTCTCTTTCCAAAAAACCTTATTGATTACTGGGCCCCAGAAAACAATATTTTTAGGGCACCTATCTCAGAAATGCAGAGAAAAAAAATATCCATTTTGCAAAAGATACTTTAAAATCGGAATCTGTAGCCCCGTTGGGCTCCCTACACTACTGGGCTCCTCTTCCGCCCCTGGGTCTATAGCCTCTCATTATGTCTGCCTGCCTACACTGTCACAATGCCGGTACATATGTGTGAAGTACCTGTACCTTTGTCAAGTGTAAAAAAAAAAAAGAGGGTACAGAAAATAAGAGGGAACATCAATAAGGAGTAAAAGGATACACAAAAAAATAAATGTTTTTTTTACATCAAAAAAGAAGTCAATCTGTACATCCTTTCAGAAAATTATTATTTATTACTCCGGTTGTAAATAAAAGAATTTATTCCATGCTCTCTTACATCGTTAAATAATTTCTAAATTAACCCATAATTGCCTTTTTGACTCCAAGTGACCCATATTTTATTATAAGTCTCCCATGAGCTGTTTCTCAGAGCTCCAATTTCTTCGAATTTCCTTTTATCCTCAACATACCTATACCACTCAAATATTGAGAGTGGTTCTATAGATCGCCAATGTATTCGGATCAATGCTATAGCAGCTTGTACTAAAAATAATAATAATTTATTGTGAATTACCTTCTGCTTCGTCGTATCATAATGAAGAGTTACCAATGCAGGTACGTTTACATGTGGGTGTATCAAATTCAACTTCTGCAATTGTTCTACTATATCCTTCCAATATGCTTCTATTTTCGAACATGTAAACCACACATGTTTATATGAACCTAACATATATACCAACATATATTGCTAGTTTCCTTAAACATTTGGCTTAATTTTAAAGGGGTATAATGCCATTGCATTAACAATTTAATATACTTATGCATAGAAATATATATCTTTTTCCAATCGCTTTCATCCACGACAATATTATAATCTCTCTGCCATTTCTCTTCAATCCTTTTATCTTTTCCCAAAGAATTTTTTATCAAAGACTTGTAGATCACTAAAATAGGTTTATGGATATCTAAAGATATTTCTATTAGTTCTTCAAACCAAGTTAATTCCCTATTCCAATTATTATTATTTAGGGCATTTACATAATGAGAAAGTTGAATATAATTCCAACCATCCCTTAGATGGCTACCCCATCTTTCCATCAAAAAGAGACAATAATTTATTCTCTACTATAATATCAGCTATTTGAATCGGTCTGCCCTTACTTAAAAAAGCCCAGTTAGCAAATTGTTTGCTTTCCTTACTCGAAGGCAGATCATAATTATTTAACAAGGGAGTAAGCGGGGAAGGATATTTATTTGGTTTTTATTCCAAGATATTAAGGGATAAATGTACTGTTAATGTGAATGAATTTTGTTACAACATTACCACCTGCTGTCAGTTTTCAACCAGTCTGACCACCAAGTAGTCAAGGAAGTTTTCAGGAGAGAGAAAGAGGCTGCTCTGATGTTCTTCTGCTTAGGAAAAAAAGTAAAAACCTTTCTCAAACCTTTCCTAAGTAGAAGAACATCAGAGCAGCCTCTTTCTTACTCCTGACAACTTACTTGACTACTTGGTGGTCAGACTGGTTGGAAACTGACCAGCAGGTGGCACTGTTGTAACAAAATGCATTGATATTAACAGTACATGTATCCTTTAATATCTTGGAATAAAAAATAAATAAATAATGAATGTACATGGCAACATTTCTTAGAATAGCCCCCTCATCAATTTCACAATTTCAAAGGTTTACTTATCCTTTAAGGTTAGATGATCAAGATAGGTTTTCAGGGAGAGATACACAGTGTCTCGTTAGAGGACATCTGCTGGATGAGCACAAACTAAAATACTTAGCCAATGGGTTTATAATAAGTTGTGGTTTCACTGCTCTGGAAATGGTGCACACAGATGTTCATGTTGCCCTGGGAATTATCAGTAGAATTGGCTTTTAATGAGCTACACCAGGCCTGGTGGGTAGCACAAATCAATATCATTTGAGTAAATGTTCTTTTTAATGTTTGTTTTGCTTACTGTACGGCATCACACTTCTGTACTCAAATAACTGATTCACATCCTCAGTGGTGTTCATGGTATCCTGTATTCCTTTTTGTGAGATTTATACATAATTGACTGGTATCAATGGGAAAGTACACACATTTACTGTATATTAAATACATATTCACATCAGCAGATAGAGCTCCTTGCTGACTTAATCACAAAATCCAAATACATTTGCAACCAAGCACATTAACTATTTGGCACAAATTCCCTTGCATCTGTGATATTTAAAGAAAAACTATCCCCCCAAAAAATGTAGGTCTCTATAAAAAGATATTGCATGAAACAGCTCATATGTAAAACTCTGCTTCATGTAAATAAACCATTTTCATAATAATATACTTTTTTAATAGTATGTGCCATTGGGTAATCATAAATAGAAAATTGCCATTTTAAAAAATAAGGGCCACCCCATTGGATCGTACGATTCACTGTGCACAAAAACATACCAAACAAACTATACTCGTTAGGTCACATGAGCCAATTAACAGACAGAGTTCTGTCTTTTGCTTCCTCACTTCTTCCTGTTACAGTTATAGTTGTAGTATTTCTGGTCAGGTGATCTCTGAGGCAGCACACAGACCATCCCAAAATGGTGGTTTAAGGCTAGAGATTTCTAGAGGGCAAGATTTACTTAAATATACAAATCAGTTTGGCAAGATTCTTTAATATGCCACTTAATATAATGTAAACTATCTGTTGCTTAAGTGTTCATTTTGGGGGTATAGTTTTCCTTTAATTATTTATTGTTTGGGACAATATTAATATCAATTGAGATTTATATATATATATATATATATATATATATATATATATATATATATATATATATATATATATATATATATATATATATAATATATAAGGTATGCACCGAATCCACTATTTAATACCAAACCACATCCTAATTAGCATATTCAAATTAGGGGTGGGAAGGGGAAAACATTTTTTACTTGCTTGTTTTGTGATAAAGTCACTCAATTTCCCTCCCGCCCCTAATTTGCAAATGCAAATTACGATTCGGATTCGGTTCAGCTGGGCAAAAGGATTCGGGCAAATACGAATCCTGCAGAGAAAGGCCGAATCCTGTATTCGGTGCATCCCTAATATATATATATACACACACACAGATAAATAGTAAGGACAACCATGCCAAGTGCACTTTGTGACCTCTACAAGTAGTAGCTTATAGTTTCTAGGTTCCCACTCTGTAACACTGCTAAAAAGCAAAAAAGAAAAAATACAACCTTAAAATAAATTCACTATATATATATATATATATACAGAAGATCAGCACTCTCTGTAGTTTGGTGAAACTGTGTTGAATTATTTTTCAGAATATCACATCTTATCCGACGTTTCGTATTGAGAAAGGTCCCCATGTGGGACTGAAACGTCGGATAAAATGTGATATTCTGAAAAATAAATCAACACAGTTTCACCAAACTACAGAGAGTGCTGATCTTCTGTTTATATATTATCCTATTTTGGATTGTGCACCTCTGGCTTCATCCTTTGGATTGAGTGCAGGCACTGTGGGACTCTCTCTCTCTCTCTATATATATATATATATATATATATATATATATATATATATATATATATATATATATATATATATGATATACATATCATATATATGATTTTTTAGTAGATTTAAGGTATGGAGATTATTATGGAAAGATCCCTTATCTGGAAAACCCCAGGTCCTGTGCATTCTGGATGACAGGTCCCATACCTGAATTTTATTAGAGAGCTACACAAGATTTACCCTGTACATTTAGATTGGATGGTGGGATATTCAAATATAGTAGTTTTGCTTTCATCTAAGAATATGTTTTTAAGGGGGGGGGGGGGAATCCCACAAGTTTGATATCTACAGTGTATAAGGAGGGGCTGATATTTAAAACCCAAAGGCTTTGAAGCCCCTGTACTAAATCTTTTGATATGTTTATAAAGCAGATTTTGTCATTGTTAGCAGCAGGAAAAGGGTTAACAATAGCCTTTAAAGGAAGCCGGTTGAGGAACACTTCGACTAAACACAAATTAGCACAGCCCTGGGAATCTCTCAAGCACTAATCTGTTGCCAAGGACATATGGTATGAACAGTAGGCTGCTCTCACAGTCATTCTATGACCACTATACACATATATATATATAATTCTGTCTGTCGACTGTCCCACAACAGCTTTTTCCCCTCTGTTGCCCGGCTCTGGATTATTCAGATAGGTATCTTCTATGAAACACTGGTGGCGACAGGGAGTTGCACATGCCCCTGTGCGATGTCGAACAGATGTGCTCCGCTCTGCCTGGGAGAGAACCTGCCTGGAACAGGAGATGCTGCACAGCAATGAAGGTAACGTTCCCATCTGCTAATGAGACTTGTATTGGGGTTCCATTTAAGGAAAGGCATGCAATGTTTGGGATTTGGGCACAACTTGTATGTGCAACCCCCGATCTGCACAATTCTTATTACTATTTTTTTAATCAGCTTCTTTCCGGACTATAAAAGGCATCTTGCAGATCAGTGAATGCGAGGGAGAGTCTCTAATAGAGCGGGAGTAAGAAAACTCAGAGGGGGAAATTAAGTTCATTTAAAGATGATCACATTAATACCTTTGATACTATTCATGGATTAAAAGGATTAGCTATCGCTCCTGGTCTGATCCGCAGACACAACAGACTGGGATATCTTCCCCTAGCACACTCGCAGTCTTAGCACAGTTTGTTTGTTTTCCCAGCCATTCTGAATGCTAAAAACATTTGCCAGATATTGTAAGGAGTTGACTTAAATCCTTTAATCATCTAATGAGAGGCTGAAGAATGTAATTGCATCCTATTGTGTCGATTTGAGTTTCAGAACGGAGACATGGCAGAGACATGATGTCTGGCATACTGGATACAAAATAACGTTCTATTTCTTGCCACAGTGTAGAAGTCATTTTTTTTACAAAAAGGAACTGACACATGGTTCGCCTAGGCTGACTATAGATTCCCCATAGAGAAAATTAGAGGAGCAGCAGCAGAAGAGTCAGCAAAGAACCTTTCATCAGCATGGCAGTTCCCGCTCTAGTTAGACAGATAGATAAATAGACAGACAGATGATTGATAGATGTATAGATTGATAAGACAGACAGACAGCCAGATAGACAGACAGATAAATAGATAGACAGATAATGATAGATAGATGATGATGATGATAGACAGACAGACAGACGGATAGATAAGATAGATAGATAGATAGATAGATAGATAGATAGATAGATAGATAGATAGATAGATAGATAGATAGATAGATAGATAGATAGATAGATAGATAGATAGATAGATAGATAGATAGATAGATAGATAGATAGATAGATAGATTAGATAGATAGATGATAAGATAGATAGATAGATAGATAGATAGATAGATAGATAGATAGATAGATAGATAGATAGATAGATAGATAGATTTAAATATTTGATTAAAAGAGCCTATGGGAGATGTAATTTGGAACATTCTGGATAATGGGTTTCCAGATAACGGACCCCATACCTGTACTATCCAGGTGCCAGTGCAACATATACAACTATACAGCACTTGTTTTTCTCTCTGGTTCCTAGTCTTGAAACAATTCAGCAGGATCCTGAAAAGTAACTAAATAGCTACATTGTTTCAAGAGTGGCAGTGACCAGAAAAGTTCAACGTGAAGGCATAACTCTGTACATGAGTCTGGATGAGTTGGCTTTATTTGAACTCACAGGACCCTATAGTAAAAACAAGAATTATTAAGCACCTTGGCATGCATAGTGAGCAACTGATAATGTTTTGCCCTATATCTGCATTTGTATATGTGAGCATGTGCTTGCCTTATTGATTTCATTGCTACAGATGAGTAGCAATAGGGCTGCTCTGTCTCATTGCGTGACAAGCAGGTTCAAAATTATGCAACTAGCTGCCTATGTCCCGGTACAGATATAGGATCCATTAAAAAAAAAAAGTGTTCCTTATATTAATAAAACAGTACCTTATACTTGCTCCCAACTAAGATTGCATCCTTACTGGATGCAATACCAGCCTACTGGGTTTATGTAATGTTTAAATGATTTTTAGTAGCCTTTTAAGGTATGGAGATCCAAATTACTTATCCGGAAAACCCCGGGTCATTCTGGATAACAGGTCCCTTAACTGTATTGATAAATTTTAGGTTTCATGCACACTTTCAGCCCATGAAGATAATAACATACCCAACAACGATCTACGAAAGGTCATGTAAGGCTCACACTACGTTGGTGAAGGGGATTGGGATGAATGAAAATTCAGCCCATCTGGCTTGGGGAACAATTGCTGGAAGTCTGCAGATTTCAGTAGGTTCAAAGAATAAGAAAATATCATCACTGCATCTATATAGGATTCACTGTACTTTCCTTTGCCAAGTAACAATACCACAGAGGTGTTCCTTAAATACTTTCCTGCCTAATAACAGTAAGTGATGCCCATATAATTCTGTTCATGCTTAGCAAAACCATTTCTTCTTTTTTTTTTTTTTTTTTTTTTTAACGTCTAGTTTAAAATGATAAATTGCCTTGCAAATACTGAAAATGGATAATAAAGCTTTTTGGGAGGGATCTCTTTGCTGACAAAAAATATGATTCTGAGAAACCTTACATTTAACATTATAAGTGACTTTTAAAAATGTAACTTATTAAAAGCAGTATTCGCCTGCCCCTTTCTGTTGTCCGCACTGCTGGTTCTGACTCTTGAAACAATGACAGCTGCTAAACAAACGAAGAAGCATGCAAGGCACTGTAGGCATTGGAGTAATGACTGAGGAGAGCTGGCTTCTGGTACCCAGCAGAACACACACAGAGCCTCTGTTAGGAGCACACACAGACATCTATTTAACTATTGTTCTCAGAACCTGTGCAAAACAAAAAGTCAATTATTGTCCTACCCTGCAATGCAACAGGCAGTATAATAGCAGCAATGACAATGAATATCTCTTATTACCTGTTGTGTTTGATAGAATAACATATGCAGCATCACTGCAAGCTTTACAAACTAAACCACATTTAATTAGTTGTAGGACTGGGAACTTTTGGGAGCATTTTTTACATTTTGTTTTCGGACTGTCGCATTGAGCCTTAGAATGTGTGCAGACGTGAGCTATAAATTACTTTCATTGTAATCCAAATACACCAGTTTAATAACCAGGAAGATCCTGAACACCTTTGTTTCTGACACAACTGTGTTTATTGAATAGATGATAAAAACAGTGAGAGGGAGAGATAAACGTAATTACCCTTTCAGTTCATAAAGATTGCCAGAGGCAAGTGAATTATGAGCACAGATGAGCCAATCAAAAACCAAACCCATCCACTAATGAACAACCCGGCACATAAAATAGATTGATTGGAGATGACCTGAGACAATCATTTATTTATGAATGTTGCCTACATTCCGTTTTACGTATACAGTATTCATGCAAAACAATCACTTATCCTTGCCTTTAACTGATCTGTTGTCTGTCATTCCACCCTACTGGGATTCCTGACTCACAGACTGTGTTTTGGTTTTACATGATGAAATTAAAATTGACTGAGACCCTTCACTATATCATACCTATGAAATGTTGTAAATAACCCATTTTTATCAAACTTTTAGGGCATCTTGTGACTGTGGGCAGAAACTAATAGATATTATAAGATAGATATTTTAAAGGAGTTGCACACCTTTTGAGTCATTTTTGAGTTATTTAGCTTTTTATTTAGCAGCTATACAGTTTGAAATTTCAGCGATCTGGTTGTTAGGGTCCAAATTACCCAAGCAACTATGCATCAATATGAATAAGAAACTGAAATATGAATAAGAGAGGCACTGAATAGAAAGATGAGTAATACAAAGCAGCAATAACTAAAAATTTTAAGTCTTATTAAGCATTTGTATTAGTTGGAGTCAGTGACCCCCATTTGAAAGCTGGAAATAATCAGAAGAAATAATAATCAACGCCAATTGAAAAATTGCTTAGAATTAGCCATTCTATAGAAAACTAAAACCACCCCTTTAATATTTTACTGGATATTCCCTAGTTTGGTTTTTAGAAAGTGTTTAAAACAGTAGACTTATCACTTTAGTTGTAAAGGTGTTCTTTGTTCTTAAAGGGATACTGTCATGGGAAAACATGTTTATTTCAAAAAGCATCAGTTTTGAATTCTGCACTGAAAATCAATTCTCAAAAGAGCAAACAGATTTCTTTTATATTCAATTTTGAAATTACATGGGCCTAGACATATTGTCAGTTTCCCAGTTGCCCCGGTCATGTGACTTGTGACTGCACTTTAGGATGGAACTAATTTCTGGCAGGCTGTTATTTCTTCTATTTAATGTAACTGAATCAGTCTCCGTGGGACTTGGCTTTTACTATTGAGTATTGTTCTTAGATCTACCAGGGAGCGGTTATCTTGTGTTAGGGAGCTGCTATCTGGTTACCTTCCCATTGTTCTTTTGTTAGGCTGCTGGGGGAAAGGGGAGGGGGGTGATATCACTCCAACTTACAGTACAGCAGTAAAGAGTGATTGAAGTTTATCAGAGCACAAGTCACATGACTTGGGGCAGCTGGGAAATTGACAATATGTCTAGCCCCATGTCAGATTTCAAAATTGAATATAAAAAAATCTGTTGAAAAATGGATTTCAGTGCAGAATTCTGCTGGAGCAGCACTATTAACTCATGCGTTTTGGAAAAAACATGTTTTCCCATGACAGTATCCCTAAAACAAAAACACAGCGGGTTATATTAGAGTTGGAGCTGTTAACTAACAATGAGCAAACTATATCAAAGTGCTACATTTGTGCAGTACAGTATAAATGGAGCTTGCTCTAGTGGTTAGCTGCTGAAGTGTTTGCTCTTTAAGTTTGTTCTCTATAAGCTGAGTTACAAACACAGGCGTTTCAAACAAGAGGAGGTTCAAACTAGGACAAAAGTTTGTTCTAAACCCTAATTTATTCCAGTTTTTGATCTGTAGCTGGGATAATGAGTGTTAGCAAGGTTAAGGGTGGTGGCAGACAGGGAGATTAGTCGCCCAGCTAAGAATTCCAAACTGCTAACCTCAGCCTAAGTGTTACCCAGGGCAACTGCTTACTTACCCCTTGGTGCAGATTCAGGAGTTCATGTTCGGAAATCTTCGTAATGAGACTGACAAAATTAAATGTAAATTACAAAAGTAGTAACCTCCGCTGTATGCTGGCTAATGCAAAAAGTTTGTCAGGTAAAATGGGAGAGCTAGAGTTAATTGCATGCTCTAAAAATTATTATATTATTGGTATCACGGAGACCTGGTGGGATGAAACATCACTGGGCTGTGAATTTAAATGGTTACACCCTTTTTAGGAGGGATAGAGGGATTAAAAAAGGTAGAGGAGTGTGTTTGTATGTAAAGCCTGAATTAAAGTCATGCACTAAAGAAATATTCATTGATGGCACTGGGGAGGGGGTGGAATCACTATAGGTAGAGATTTCGACTGGGCAAAAGGTTACAAAGAAAATGTTCATTGGTGTATGCTGCAAACCACCTTTTGTAAGTGACGAGTATGAAGCCCAACTACTTTTACAAATAGAAGCAGCTTCACAACTAGGCCAATTTATTATTATGGGTGACTTTTAATTATCCAGACATTGACTGGGGTAATGGGTTTGCCAAGTCAGAAAAAGCTAGTAGGTTTGTAAATATGCTGAATTTTTATTTTTAATTAATATGCAACTTTTTATTTCAGCTCGTTCAAGAACCAACTAGGAATCAGTATTTTTTTTGATCTTCTACTAACTAATAATACCAAATTCATCTCTAGCATTTGTGTGGGTGAGCATTTAAAAAATGGTGATCATAACAAGGACTCCTTTGAGATTATGTTGCAAAAAGGGGGAAACAGTGTTAAGGAAGTTAGGGGTTATGTCACAGAGAATAAACCAATTACATATGGCTGCCTTAAGAAATCTTTTCCTTGCTTCCAAAACCACAAGCCTCAATTTTCTACAGTGTCACTATGTGCCTCTCTACTATTATTCCTTACACTTTCCTGTTCCTCTTCCTCATCACATGGCACTTATATTCTTCTTTCTCTTTTTCTCTCTGTTCCTGGCATTGTCTCCCTCAAAATGCTACAACTGACAACTTGCTGATTGGAGGAGAATCAAATTGGCTTTCTCATAACATTTCATTTTGATTCTGATATATTTACTGATATCTGATTTTCATGAAGAAAAGGTTCTATTGACATTTGTTTTATAATTGTGTAGTTATCTTTAAAGAGTTTGTTCACCTATAAACACTTTTTTCAGTTCAGTTGGTTTCATTGTTCACCAGAAATAAAGACTTTTTGCAATTACTATCTATTTTCTATTTGTGGTCGTTTATTTAATATTGAAGTGTAAAGTTAAATTTTTTACCTTCTTAAACTAATCTGGAGTGGGGGTCGCCGACTCTGTAACTGTTCTAAATTGATATATTTAATTGATACATTTGGTATCTTTGTCCCTGCTGAGCAGAATCCCTGTGTTTCATTAAAGGCAGCTGTTAGAATTGATACAATAGTTGCTCATATTCCAAAGAAATGTATTAACTAATTGTATCAACTAAATGTAGAAAATTGTAACAGTTCAGAATCTTCCTGGATCACTGAGCTGCCAGACTGAGACACCTGAGACAGGAACAATATAAACTTTAAACTTAAATTTTGGAAAAACGATAAAAAATAAAAAGCAATTGAAAAAAAGTATTTGGAAGGTGAACAACCCCTTTAAACCTTTGGTAAAAAGACTGAGGAATGTGAAGGATATGTCAAATTTGGTTATGTTCCCTATACACCATGTTGTTGCTCACAAATTTTGAGACCACGGATTGTGGTGTACTTATTATGTTTGAAAACATATCATGTAGCATTTATTTGGACCCAGGCACCTTTCTGTACAATAAATCATCTTTACTCGCACAGTCAAAAAGAAATTAGATGAAACTATGAATTTAAGCCTGAATGCTTACCATCACCTCCAAATATCATATGCTTACAACTCTTACAAAGAATGTAGGCAAAGCAGCTATATAAGTAGAGGTATCATCAGTGCATTCTGCAAATTCAGCCATTTCCCCAGCAATGCCTCCATAGCCCATGTAGTACATTTTTAAGCTTTAGTTGGCCTTTTAGTACACTGCAGAAAACAGAAACCCAAACACTATCCAATCTCAATAATGCACACGACACACAAAACGTATAAAAATAAAATGCAGTTATTTTTATTCAGCGTACATTTTGGGTCTCAGCCTTTTTAATTAAGCACCCAAAGTATGTTGTGAATAAAAGTAACCGTATGTTTGACACCGTCCCTATAGCACACTACACAATACTAGTGCCCCAACTCCTAGACAGCACCAAACACCCTGCAGAATTCTCATAATCCTTCAATACACTGTGACACACCGAGTGTGAGTTTATATGTAGTCTGTAATAAAAATACTAAGCCTGCTGAAAAATTATGGAGAGACATTGTTTACAGATGTTATAATGTTAATAAACAGAAATAAGGATAGGGTTATGGGGTACTGAACAGGTTATTATTGAAATCAACAGAGGAGCAGTAATTAGGAAACCTTTGCCAACGAAGAATGAGCGTGAGTTATATAGATTGACTGAAACAGTCATGAGTAATACCGACCCTCCAGACATTGATAAACATCAAGGGTTATAAAGGTTATAAGACAAATGACAAAATTATAATATACTGGATTTTATATATTTTGTTATATATAATTACTCACTAAAAAAATAATACAGCTCCTATTTCAGGTGAATTATTTGTCCACAAAAGGGCTGCAAAAGACAATTATATCCACTTTGTTGTGCCTAATCTATCTGAGAAAAAATAGCAAGAGGCTCGTTTACTGACACAATACAGAGTGCAACATTTTTCTTTTGAATTGTAGCATAATAATAATAACTAGTAGATCAAGATGTTGGCTTCTTCAAAGCCAACATAATAATTCCTTAGATTGGCTGGTCCGGATCCAGACTAATGGTAATTACAGGGTCCCCATCTATCAATGCATCTACTTAAAGGCACAGTAACACCAAAAAGATCAAAGTATTTTAAAGTAAATAAATTATCATGTACTGGTTGCCCTGCACTGGTACAATTGGTGTGTTTGCTTTAGGAACATTACTGTAGTTTACATAAAAAAGCTGTTGTGTGGGCATGGGGCAACCATGCAAGGAGGAATGGCTCAGTTTACTTAACAGATAAGCTCTGTAGAGTATAATGGTGTTCTACAGTGTTTATCTTTTATCCCCATTTAGACTTCCATTGCTACACCGTAGGGTTTCTGAAGCAAACAGATCAGGTTTACCAGTGCAGGGCAACAGTACATTATATTTTATTTACTGTAAAACACTTTGTCATTTGCCAGAAGTTGCAAAGTGGCATGCAAATACTTTTCTGAATAGCGTTGATGTGCACTTGCTCTGGTGTTTATAAATGAGCCTTATGCATATGGAGCAAAGATGAAACCTTTGGTGGGACAAGCAGGGTCATTATTCACGTTATCCATCTAACATATAGTAAAGATCGGAGTACTGGCTTAACTGTAAATAACTAGAGAGTCTGTAAATACTTCAGCAGCACTCCGATTGTGGTGAAAAAATTGGTACTTTATTCGTGCCTCAAGCTAAGCGACGTTTCGTGCTTTTCCAGCCCTTTATCAAGCTGGAAAAGCTCGAAACGTCGCTTAGCTTGAGGCACGAATAAAGTACCAATTTTTTCACCACAATCGGAGTGCTGCTGAAGTATTTTCTTGTACGTGAACCAGACCTGGGCAGACAGGGTCACAGACGGCACCTGACGCTGCAAAGAGCGGTGAGAGTGTGTGTGTAGCACTATTTTGTGTTTTTTAGAGAGTCTGTAAAATAATGTATAGGATCACAGTTTTTATACAGGACGTTATGCAGCATTTTACATTGATTTATGACAAAAATAGGATCAGAGGGCCCTCCTAAAAAGAGCTTACAATCTAAAGATGTCTCAGTTAGTAATCTGTTTAGTACAGAACAAAGATATGCTTGCCTATTTGGTTTTTATTTGAAGATTAAATTATACATACAGACTGTTAGTATTAATAAATATTTACATAGAGCCAACATTCAGGGCTGTATTTATATAACTTATATCATTTTTGTAATAATTAAAAAAAAATCCCCAGCACAAGGCACATTGTAGCATGTCACCGATGTGAGTGATGTCACTTCTAGACGATAGGGGCGCACTAAGATCTGGTGCCTAGGGTGGCACCAGACCTAAATACAGTGCTGCAACATGTTTTGCAGAACTGCAACAACATAAATAGGGGTTATACATAAATCATACAAATTAGGCAAAATACAAGGGGTATTTAAAGGTCCTGCTTATTAACCTGCTGATTAACCCTTTGCCAGTCTTTGACATACTACATTGTCAACAGGGGAAGTGACAAACACTTTGCCTAGCAAATGGCCAATTTTTAGCAACATTTTTATTGGTGCTCATTTTATGTTTCTTATTATTTTCTTTCCTATTATAAATTTCTCCAGCTTTCAAAAAACCCAAAAAACTACTGCTCTGTGAGGCTACAATTTTATTGTTGTTACTCTTTATTACTTTTCTTTCTATTCAGCCCCTCTTATATTCATCTTCCATTCTCTCATTCAAACCATTTGGACCCTAGCAACCAGACAGCTGCTGAAATTCCAAACTGGAAAGCTGCCCTACACAAAGCAAAACCACAAATAAATAATAAAGAATACCAATTGAACACTATACTAAAACCCTTTAATTTATAACAAACAATGGTTATATAATTAAAATAGGACCAGAGGTCTCTGCTCACAAGAGCTTTTTCTCTCTCTCATACATTTTTATGCTCTATATAATATTCATCCATATACCCTGAAGTATATTTTAGCAACATCTCACTTGCAGATTGTAAGAAATATATGAAAATGCTTCTACAAACTGGATATATAAAAAGTAAACACCACTTCCATTTTGGGTTTAAAGGTGGCCATACACGGGCCGATAAAAGCTGCCGACAGACCGTGTCGGCAGCTTATTGGCCCGTGTATGGGGGCCCCCGACGGGCTTCCCCGATCGAGATCTGGCCGAAAGTCGGCCAGATCTCGATCGGATGGGATTAAAAATCCCGTCGGATCGCGGCCGCATCTGTTCGTTGATGCGGTCCCGCGATCCGACCGCCCGTTTGGAGAACGCTAGGATCCGATCGTTGGGCCCTAGGGCCCACGATCGGATCAGCCCGATATTGCCCACCTCAAGGTGGGCATATCGGAGGGAGATCCGCTCGTTTGGCGACATCGCCAAACGAGCGGATCTATCCGTGTATGGCCACCTTAACACATTAACCTTGCTTTTGTAGAATCAGTTGAGACCCTTGAAAAGCTATCTCTAGGCAAATAAAATGTGACCCCCTAGGGCTGAGAGGGTTAAAGATTAAATAATGAGTTTATATTGTTCAACAGTGAGGCAAAAAGAAAGAAAGTTGCAGTGGAGACAAGGAAGCAGGCCAATGTAAATACAAAGGGATAAAATGATTGAAATGAACTGGGCTGAACTAAACAGAATTGTTTTGAAAATCAGGAGGGGGTATTTAAAGTGGTTCTTCAGTTCAAAAAGCTCCTCCAGCTCCCATGCCATTTTAATGAGATGTTATTATATTTCATTTAATGATGCGGGGAGGGAGGGGAACCTGATTCTATATGTAGTTCAACAATGGCTGGAGAGACTGATGTAAAATACAGGTGTGGGACCTGTTATCCTGAATACTTGGGACCTGGGGTTTTCCAGATAAGGGTTCTTTCTCTAATTTGGCTCTGCATAACTTAAAGGAGAACTAAACCCCCACGATGTTAAGTCCCCACTGGTCCCCCTCTCTGCGCAGTCTTACCCCAGAATTCTGTTCCCTCTAGAAATAGCGACCGCACAGGCAGAGTGAGCACAGCGGAGCTCACGGGCGCCGTGTCTTCTTCCTCCCCTTTGGCAATTTCCTTCTCTTTCCGCAAATGCAAAATTGTAGAGGACCGGAAGATTGCCCCAACTGTGAATGCGCCATTACTCTGACTTCATGAAGATTGCTGAAGAGAAGAAGATGGCGCACTTGAGCTACGCTGTGCTCACTCTGCATGTGCGGTTACTATTTCAAGATGGGTCAGAATTCTGTGGTAAGACTGTGCAGAGGGGAGGCAGGGAGGGGGACAAGTGGGGACTTAACATTGCGGGGGGTTTAGTTCTCCTTTAAGTCTATTACAAAGTCATTTAAAGATTAATTAACCCTAATAGGATTGTTTTGTCTCATAAAAGGGTTAATTATATCTTAGTTGGGATCAAGCACAAGATACTGCTTTATTATAGCATTCCTTGTGTTTAAGTGCATTGGTAAATTAAGGTCCTATAGGACAATAAGCAGTTGCTCTATACCTCCACAAAAAGCACGCTACATTTCATTGTGCACAAATGATTCTGCTTGGTCTGCTGAGGCAACAAGGGTTAATTTGGTGAGAAACACTGGAACTGTTCTTGGCCACTTCTCGGCTCTTGAGCTTCATAGAATTTTTTGTATGCACCTGCATGGCATATCTAATCATAGTGCTCCCTTAAAAGTAATTTTTTTTAATAAACACATGTAAATGAACTGTATTATTAACATGAATTTGAATTTATATTCAGAAAAAAAGTACTGTAGAACCAGTTCCTTCAATATTTGATTTCTGCACCAACATTTACAGCCTTTGTAGCTGTGCATCTCAGGGTTAAACAATGCCTCAAACTAGTTCAAATGGCCTGTAGTAAAATGACCATTACAGACTTACATTTTTCTGACATAAAAGTGATTTGCAGCGCCTCTACTGACATAACTCTTATAATGGTCTCTTTAGTGGATGATGGTCTCAGAAGCCATCATTCCCTAAAGGCACTCTGAATATGGGGTGCTATGCTGGGTTTTCTAGTACTCTTTCTCGCTACAAATGCTGTTCTGTAGTGATCCACATGATGCAGAGCCAGGCATATTATAGCAGTCCCAGTGAAGACAGCTTTGATCACCTATTGGCCATCTAGAGGCAAAAGAGGCACATGTTAGATTCACAAAAAAAATAACCTAACACTTTTGTTTTCCAGTTTCAATTTGAAGATTGCAAAAGACTGAAAATATGAATACTAAGGATTTGCTGCTAGCAGTCTTGAAAATGGAAATGCAGTCAAACAAGAAACTACACTTTATGGCCTCTAAAGATTCTGTTCCTTAGACTGAACAACTGAAGACATCATGTACCAATGGAGTTGCAGCTACAGTAACATGCACTTAGTCCAATAGGAGATCAAAAAGCACCTTAATATTTTTTCCTTCTCACTATGGATAGTTACAACAAAGGGCTGGAATCCATTATGTGCAACGTAACATTCCTGCAAATGAAAGCATACAACAGTTGCAACGAAAGTTTGGCTGAAGATGGGATCTCAGAGGTCAACAGACACTACCTTATAGGACTTGTCTTATCCTGCCTTTATACTATTTTACTGTTTCCTATTGGCTTCATAGGCAACATAATGATCTTAGTAGTGAATATCAGTTTCCGGGAGAAGATGACCATTCCCGACCTGTACTTTATCAATTTGGCTGCTGCCGATCTCATCTTGGTCGCAGACTCCCTCATTGAAGTATTTAATCTCAACGAGAAGTACTATGACATAACAATACTCTGCACCTTCATGTCTCTTTTCCTACAGATTAATATGTACAGCAGCATATTCTTCCTCACCTGGATGAGTTTTGACAGGTACATTGCACTGACGAAAGTGATGAAATCCAACCTCTTCCGGACAAAGATGCATGCTCGACTGAGCTGCGGCCTGATTTGGATGGCGTCTATATCGGCCACACTGCTGCCATTCACTGCTGTACAAGTGCAGCACACAGAGGACGTGCATTTCTGTTTTGCCGATGTGAAAGAAATCCAATGGCTAGAAATTACTTTGGGGTTTATCATTCCCTTTGCTATTATTGGCCTGTGCTATTCGTTAATTTTCCGAGTGCTGATAAGGGCGCACAAGCATAGATGCATGCGGCCTCGACGGCAAAAGGCTCTCAGGATGATTGTAATAGTCGTCCTTGTATTTTTCATTTGCTGGCTGCCAGAAAATGTTTTCATTAGCATCAGCTTACTTCAGAGCGAGAATGAGGAGCAGACACATAATCACTCCTTCAGGCACAACCACCCACTCACAGGTCACATTGTAAACCTTGCAGCGTTCTCCAACAGTTGCTTGAACCCTCTCATTTACAGCTTCTTAGGGGAGACTTTCAGAGACAAGCTTCGGCTTTACATCAAAGGCAAAAAGAGCATGGCGGCCTTCAACAGGTTCTGCCAGACCTCTGTGAAATCAGTCATTCCGGAAAGTTCTGATCACTCGGAGGCTAAATACATCACTGGCGTATAAATGAATGAGACTTGTAGCAGGCTGGACTGTTTCTGAATTATCCGAAGGCACTTTTCTATTTTTACCAACTATGATTGTGAATGATTTTTTTGCATGATTGGATACTTTCAACATGCTAAATGAAGCACTGTGTGCTCAAAATTGTGTCAAATGAACAATAAAATCAGAAAACATGTAGCTGTACTGTGATAAAGCCATGTTTTATAATGAAAGGATCTAAATGTTTAGGCTTCACCTAACCATAAATGTTAGAGGATTTGTTTGCAAATAAAGCTAGCTTGGGTTGGGCTGTTCATGTCCGTGAAACTGCGCCTAATGTTGTGGTAGCCTCTCCCACACCCAATGAGCTTCATTTATCCTCATATCCTTAGAAGCTACAGCGGCTGTAAAATCACCATCTATAAAAATATTGTTTGGACTAGCAGTTTTATAGAGGAAATGTTGCTCAAATATTGCCATTGTAATTTACAGTATCCTTAGGAGAAAATTATTTGAGCCATTTCTCCCTACCAAATGACAAAAAAAAAAAAACAACATATTTTAAATAAAGATCACATAAAGACATTTTTACAAACATATTTTGCAATGTTTTTTTTAAATAAATACATCTGCTGTGAGGTCAGTGTTGTACAGTACATAAATATGGCAATACTTTTCCTTTTTAGTCCCATATCTTCCATTTGCATTGTCCAGGTAACGGAGGTAGTTGGAAGATAAATAATGCTAATGAAACCTAGGGTAATAAATCACTTTCCCACATGGCATGATCTTATGCCGGAAGCACAATGCCCAGAACACATGAAATCATTGCCCTTTATATATCATTTTATATATCATTCTATATATCATTGCCCTTTATATGTTTCCAGTGTATAAGCAAGCCAATGCTGAAAACGGTTGAAAAGCCAATGAAAGACATAGAAATATATATCTACAGGCAAGGAAACTTTTCATTAACGGGAAAAACTTTCTTATTGCTATTTTTAGGCAAATTTGAACAGGAAAAACCACGTAAAACTCTTTAACCTTTCAACTAAACAAATCGCCTTTTTGATTAATTTATGCCTCAGCTAGTGTTCAGAGTTAAATTAGCAGACTCAGGCTCACAGACACGTTCTGAAGGAAACAAGCTTTCTATCAAGTATAAAAACATGGCATATTAACTTTAAAGGAAAACTATACCCCCAAATAATGTAGGTCTCTATAGAAGGATATTGCATAAAACAGCTCATATGAAAAACCCTGCTTAATGTAAATAAACCATTTTCATAATAATATACTTTTCTAGTAGTATGTGCCATTGGGTAATCATAAATAGAAAATTGGCATTTAAAAAAAAAAAAAAAGGGCCCCCCTTAGAAAAAAAAATAAGCCCCCCCCCACCGGTAATTGTACGATTCACTGTGCACACAAACAAACCAAACAAACTATACTTGTTAGGGTAAGGCCACACTAAGCGATAGTGCGGCGATTTGACTCGCGGCGACTTTTCGCCGCGACTTTTAATCCGCAATCGCTGGCGAAACTTTGGCGCTGGCGTCTATGGGGAATCGCGCAAAATCGCCAGCGTAAAAACACACGCGGCGATCTTTTTTCTATTGTCGCTCGAAATCGCCTAGCGAGGCGATTTCGAGCGACAATAGAAAAAAGATCGCCGCGTGTGTTTTTACGCAGCGATTCCCCATAGACGCCAGCGTCAAAGTTTCGCCTGCGATTGCCGTTTAAAAGTCGCGGCGAAAAGTCGCGGCGAGTCAAATCGCCGCGCTATCGCTTAGTGTGGCCTTACCCTTAGGTCACATGAGCCAATTAACAGAGCGGGTTCTGTCTTTTGCTTCCACACTTCTTCCTGTTACAGTTGGAGTTGTAGTATTTCTGGTCAGGTGATCTCTGAGGCAACACACAGACCATCACAAAATGGGGGTTCAAGGCAAGAGATGTAAAAGGGCAATATTTACTTAAATTTATATATTCCAGTTTAGTAAGATTTTTTTAATATGCCACTTAATATGATATAAACTATCTTTTGCTTAAGTATTAATTTTGGGGGTATAGTTTTCCTTTAATCCTTAAAAGTATAACACCAACACACACAATGCAGTGCTTTACAGGGATTTAATTAAACATATCCTTGGAAAATGATTTCTACTACTCTGGTTGGGGGAAACAATATTGTTTTGGCCAGAAAATGCTCCTAGGTGTGGGAGTCCATTTTGTAACTATTTTTGTCTCCAGCTTGCTCATTATGGCATGTATGTGTGATATTGTCCATCAGCGGAGGAATCCCCTGATCTTACTTCACACACATGTACAGAATAAAAAAAGTCAGGAGACTTAAGGTGGCCATACACGGGCAGATTAAAGCTGCCGATATTGGTCCTTTAGTCCGATTTGGCATCTTATCTGCCCATGTGTGGGGGCCCCCCAGGTCCAACCGATCAATATGAGGCCAAAAATCGGGCAGATATCAACTGGTCAAGTTTGATCTTTTGTACAATCCAGGACCGCATTGGCTAGTTGATGCAATCCTGTGACCCGTCGGAGCCCATAAGTAGTATCGTAATCCGATCGTTCAGCCCCAGGGCGGAAGTCCGGAATCATCCGATATCGCCCAGCCGTTAGTGGGCATATCGGGTCAAGATCCGCTCGTTTGCAAACGAGCAACAAACAAGCATCCCTAAAAAAAGTAGTTTTATCGTTAATATGATTTCCTAAATCAAATTACTCTGGGGCATGAGACTACCCAGAATACAAGTTTTTGGAACAACTGAAATTAACGAACTCCTATTAAATAATCCTTATGTCATCAGTTTTCTAGAACTGCACACACGCTGCTCTGAATACAGTCTAAAAGCTATACAGAATAGTGACAAATCGACTGCTTGGTGATACTGGAATTTCCCGAGGACTATGTGTTCCCTTTATACAAAGAGGATAATACAGGCAAATGTTTAATGAGATCACCATACAAGGGCAGGAATGGGGAACACAACAAATCATATGATTTATTTCTTACACATCGTTGCTGCTGTGTGTGACCGCAGAACAGTTGCCCCTTTGTGCAATACCCTGTATTAAGGCCTTTTACCCTGGCACTCCAGAGCAGACAATCACAATGCAATTTGCTCAGGTACAATTTACGCTACAAGTATGGGACCTGTTACCCAAAATGCTTGGGACTTGGGGTATTCAGGATAACCGGTCTTTCCGTAATTAGGATCTCCATACTTTAAATCTTTTAAAGAATCATTTAAACATGAAATAAACTCAATAGGCTTATTTTGCCTCCAATAAGGATTAATTATATGTTAGTTGGAATCAATTTCAAGGTACTGGGGGAAAAATCACGTTCAAAATGTTTAATTTATTAACAGGGTTCATGGGAGATGGTCTTCTTGTAATTTGGAGCTTTTTCATAATGGAAACTATGGAACAATGGAAATAATAACTGCATATATTTATATTACAATGGAACCCCCATTTTATGTTTTTAATGGAACCAGAAAAAATGGTGTAAAATCCATGAAAAATTAAGATCGGGGAAATGTATTATGCATAATGGTGAGACCACTAATAAAGATTGTGTAAAATAAGGGGAAATTTAAAATCAGGAGTTGTAAAATTAAGCTTTTACTGTATAATTGAAAATTTTATGGACAATGGCATTTCAATATACTGAAAAGAGCGATGCACAATATCTGCAAGTACAGGTATAGTAAATGCTGGGGACCTGGGGTTTTCCGGATAAGGGATCTTTCTATAACTTAAGTCTACTAAAATGGAAACATTAAATAGGATTGCTTTGCAACCAGTATGAATGTACGCATCTTGGTTATCATCAAATACAAGCTACTGTTTTATCACAGAGGAAAAGTTAAAACATTTTTAAATTTAAATAATAAAATGGACTCTATGGGAGATGGCTTTCCTGTAATACTTTTATTTTCTCAAGTGGGGTCTATTGTCTTCTTGAAATGCCCACGGCCTATTCATTTACTCACGTACTGTCTTCTGTGTTTTTATTCATAAAACTTCCCATTCAGACCTATAAAAGGGAGAATTTATCGACAGGCAAGATATATAGACTCTGAAAAAAGGATAAGACAAGGTGCCAAAATGCTGCCCTAAGACTGTTGCTAAGCAACAACTCCCATTACTCTTTGTCATCCCAGCATTTGATTAAAGGTGATGATAGCTGTGGTTAAGCAACTGTAGTAATTGTGGTCTTCTCTGTATAATCATTTTTCTTTACCCAGGGCTCTAATTGCAACCACGAGCATACTATCCTACTTAAAACAAGACCTGCATCTTGCCACTCTCCCTTACCTTGATAGGTGAAATATACCTTCATTTTTATCTTCTATGGATTTGCTTAAAGGAGACCCGTCACCTACACATAAAAAGCTGTATAATGAAAGTCCTTTGCCAATTAAACATGGAACTCAAACTCTTTTTTTCATTAAAACATCCATACCTGTTATAAAGTTATTTAAATATCTGAGATGTCAATCAAAATCATTAGGTCCCCCATTCTGGCACATACACAAGATTTTGGGGTGATACACAACGTGTCTCAATAACAGATTGCCACAAAATGGCTCCTGTCTGCTTCCAAGACTGAAGGAAACAAAATGTAAATAATAAATATAGTGAAAGTAAAGCTTATTTTGCTCAAATAACATGATAGAAAAGAATATGGAATTATTTCTTAAGGTGACAGGTCCCCTTTAATGATGTATTAAGAGCTAAAAGTACATTTCATTGCTGTAGGCACCCCAAGCTTCTTTGGCGATAGTACTGGCTCACACTGGACATTTAGGGGGTTAATTACTAAACTCCGAATGCAAAAATCACAAAAAGATTATGATTTTTTTATATATATATAAAATCGACTCTTAAAAAAAATCACGAATTTTTCGGAATTTATTAAACCCTGAGGATGGGAAAAGCCTGAATCTGAAAATCCAGCATCTCCGACCTGTCGAGGTTGCATATAAGTCAATGGGAGAAGTCCCAATGATTTTTTTGATGTGCGCTGAGTTTTTGGCAATACCCCGAAGTTTTCGGCAAAATTCGGAATTTTCTGGTGAAAAATCCGAAAAAATTGTGAAAATCTGATTTTTCACAATTTTTTCCCACAAACAAAATTTTCGTGAAAGTGTATTAATAAATAAGCCCAAAAAACCCATGCGGATTTGGACTGAGTTTTTTTCAGAAATGATTGAGATAAATTCGGACTGATAAATAAACCCCTTACAGTTGCTTGAGCATCCACTGGTTTACTGGTAGATTGGCCAAAAATCTCCTTATCCCCATCTCACACGGGATCACTTAAAGGGTTTGTTCAGCTTCCAAACACTTTTTTCAGTTCAGTTGTTTTCAGATTTTTCCCCAGAAATTAATACTTTTTTCAATTACTTTCCATTTCTTTTTAGGGATGCACCGAATCCAGGATTCGGTTCGGGATTCAGCCTTTTTCCGCAGGATTCGTATTCGGCCGAATCCTTCTGCCCAGCCGAACTGAATCCGAATCCTAATTTGCATATGCAAATTAGGGGCACAGAGGGAAATCGCGTGACTTTTTGTCACAAAATAAGGAAGTAAAAATTGTTTTCCCATTCCCACCCCTAATTTGCATATGCAAGTTTGGGTTCGGATTCAGTTTGGTAGTCGGCCAAATCTTTCGTGAAGGATTCGGGGGTCCGGCCGAATCCAAAATAGTAGATTCAGTGCATCCCTATTTATTTTTTTACTGTTTTTCCAAAATCTAAGTTTAAACTTGAATGTTCCTGTCTCTGGTGTTTGAGTCTTGCAGCTCAGTAATTCAAGTGCAGACTCTAAACTGTTCCAATTTTGCAACATTTAGTTGATACATTTCTCAGCAATATCTCTGGAGTTTTAGCAACTATTGTATCAATTCTAACAGCTGCCTGTAATGAAACCCAGAGATTCTGCTCAACAGGGACAAAGATAAGAAATATATCAACTAAATGTATCAATTTAGAACAGTTTACAGGGTCGGCGACCCCCCAGAGCTGCTTTAGAAGGTGAATAATGACACTTTACACTTCCATATTAGAAAAACTGTGACACATAGAAAATAGAAAAAAATTGGAAAAAGTCGTTATTTCTGGTGATCTATCTGAAAACAACTAGTTGTTTGAAGGTGAACAACCTCTTTTAATGGACTCTCTCTGCCGCACTTACATTACAGTCACAGGCGGGAACATTGGAAGTCATATTGGTGGTCTCATATATATTGTATTCGACAACAAAAACATTCATATCTGAAAAAAACCTAGGTCCCAAGCATTCCAGATAATATTCTCATGCCTTTATTTTATACTGGGGTCAGTGCCACAAAACAGTTGATCAAAGTAAGTACGGGGAATATTTTCAAATGGGACAAGACAATAAACAAAAAATGATAGACCAGCAAACTGACCCAGCAACATATCTATAGGGATATTTTATATTAAATAAATATTTTCACTCTGAGATAGGAAACAAATTTAAAGGGGTTGTTCACCTTTAAATGAACTTTTAGTATGATGTAGAGAGTGCTATTCTGAGACAATTTGCAATTGGTTTTCATTTTTGAGTAATTTAGCTTTGTATTCAACAGCTCTAGAGTTTGAAGTTTCAGCAATCTGGTTGCTAGGGTGCAAATTCACAGAGCATCCACTGATTTGAATAAGAGACTGGAATATGAATAGGAGAGGGACTCAATAGGGAGATGAGTAATAAAAAGTACCAATAACAATACATTTGTAGCCTTACAGAGCATTTGTTTTTAGATGGAGTCAGTGACCCACATTTGAAAGCTGGAAAGAGTCAGAAAAAAAGGCAAATAAACTATAGAAAATAAATAATGAAGACCAATGGGAAAGTTGGCCATAGAATTGGCCATTCTATTGCATACTAAAAGTTAAGGTACAGGTGAACCATCCCATTTAATAAGGTTATGGAAGCATAATATTACTAGTACCACATTATAGTTATTTTTCCTAAAGGGGGCTTTTAAGATAAGCCATGATTATTATGTTAGATACAGAAGGGGTCCCCAACCGCCGGGCCGCGGCCCAGAACCGGCCCACCGACAGTCCTGAAATGGACGCCGGCGCACCCAAATTGGATTCCGACCCCCTCCTGGTCCTTTGGTCCCTGGGCCAAAAAAGGTTGGGGAACCCTGAGCTATAGTATGTACAAGGCACAATACACTTTCTATAAAACATTTCCCAAATAAAGCACAGGTGACAAAATTACATCCACTAAAATAGGAGAAATGGTTGTTTCACAATCAGGAAAGCAAATGCAAGGAGACATCTAATGAAATTCCCTAGTCACAGAGGTTGTAAAAAGTAACCCTGGATTTGGCTTGGGTGACCTATTTAGCTAGAAAGGACACATGCACTGCTGAAAAAAAATGCTGTTTTATTTCTTCCTCTGGATCACATTTGGAAACATTGAACTTTATCGAGTCATGCCTTTTATTTCAGTCTGACTCGTCAAAAAAATCGATGTCCCCTCTATGGGTGTAGGAACAGTATGTATCCTCCCAGGACAAGAATGAAACCAAAACAACCATTATAAGAATGAGGAATGTTGCAAATTAGGAAGATCAATGAACTGCAAAGTAGTTATTTAACCCTAATATGGGACTCACACACTGGAAAGAGAATATACATAGGAAGAACTCTTTGAGGAATTCTTTTCTCAGGTTATTCCTTGCCAGCTATAGTAACCATAAAAAAACAAGTACCCCTCTTAGCCTTGACCTTCATAATTAGTTCCAGAGGCAAGGTCTTAAAATAACTGGCCAGAAGTTCATAGTAACTCAAAATTCTCATACACAGAGCTGAAATGGTGAAATAATTTGTAAATAACCAGACAGAGTTGCTCACTCTCTTACTCTCACTGTGCAATCAAATATATTTGAAGGAAACATAATTTTTTTGCTGCGCAACAAATTTTTGACACGTGACAAATGTTTTCACCCATTGGAGTCTATGGGAATATTTTTCTGGATTCTATGAGCATTCTGGATAACAGGTCCCATATCTGTATTTGTCAATGTTAGGCTGTCTTTTGTTTCATTTTCTTTAATGGGGTAAGCTTTGTTTATAAGGAGACAGACGGCATTGGAAACAACCACAAAATATGACCATGACTAGAACAAAAAGTTAAAAGAGAAATAACATTTGGTTCTGTCCACACTTTCTTGAACTTGGGACCAATTATTATAACAAGTAAGTATTATAACATAATCTAGGACCACTTTTATCAGGCTCAGAAACTGCTCTTTCATAGTTGTCATGGAAACAAAGTGACTGGCATAATTCAGAGGTAACAGCTTTCTAAAGCGTTATGACTGCAAGACCAAATGGGGATGTTAATTTCAACAACATTCCCAATTTTCCCAGTTGATAGCTAATGCATATAAAAAGAACCGGTGCATCAGATCATATAAAAACAGTTTCTTTGGGAAAAAAAAAAGGATTTTTATTTAAGGAAAGAAATAAGGTTTTCTGTGTATGCAATTGGTCTTCATTTTTTCTCTTTTTTATAGTTTTTCAATTATTTGTCTTCTTGTTCAGACTCTTTCCAGTTTCTAAATGGGCTTCACTGGCCCGATCCAAAAACAAATGCTCTGTAAGGCTGCACATTCATTGTTATTGCTACTTTTTATTGCTTTATTGTCTCCGAGTATCAAGTAAATATTAATCAGCCTTGTAAAGAGAATGTTATATTGTATATATACTGTACAGTTGTGCTAAATGCTAATAAGTTTTCATAACCCTGGCAGAATTTATGATTTCTAAACCATTTTTCAGAGAATATGAATGATAACACAAAAACTTTTCTTTCACTCATGGTTAGTGGTTGGCTGAAGTCATTTATTGTCAAACAACTGCGTTTACTCTTTTTACATCATAATCACTACAGGGTATGCAATGATGAAGGATAGTTCATGGATAGTTTTTGTAGTTTTGTGGTATGGTATTCTAATGAAAATATTTCTATATGGTCCTCTGGTAGTCCTAGAGGACCATATAGAATGTAAACTTATGAGCACAACTGTATATCAGGGATACCCAACCTTTTTCATCTGTGAGCCAGAAAACATAAAGAGCGCTGGAGAGCAATATAATCATGCAAAAAGTTTTTCACAGACCAAATATGGTCTGTGATTGGGTATTAGTAGCCCCATGTGGACTGGCAGCGTACAGGAGGCTCTGTTTGTCACTATACTTGGTTTTTATGCCACTAAAACTTGATTACAAGCCAGGAATTCAAAAATAAGCACTTGCTTTGAGGTCACTGGGAACAACATCCCACTGGTTGGTGAACAATATGTTAGGTATATAACATACCTAAGACTTCCATGCTGTCTGGAAGGTAGGACTACCAGAGGACCATATAGAAATGTTTTGACTACAATAACTATCCATGAACTATCCATCATCATTGCATCTGCTAGCACATTCCTCTGTTCATGAGTTCATTAGTTTTCTTAACTTATCCAAAAACAACTTCAAGTTATTTGCCATTTGCAAGTTAATGTACATACAACTGTTATATAGGTATTCCTGGTGATGTGCACGCTGGCCCAAAGCCTGCCAGACCCTCCAGTCAGATAGGTTTGGGCCGACTATCACACAATCTTTTTCAGACAGCAGGCGGATTTGGGCTGAACTTTCCCATGTGTCCACCACACCCTTGCAATGTCTCACTTCCTCGTATATAGGCTTTATATAGGCTAGTGGCTGCATGCTTCACTGCTAGGGGCAGGGCCTATAAATAGCAAGACGCACAGGGATAAGGTCAGATTTGTCAATGGTATTTCTTAAAGCCACCCCAAAATGTAAGCCACCATTCAGTGATTATATAATCTATGATACCTCAGGCTGGTGCTCCTATTTGTCTGGCGTGGGGTATTTCAAACACCATCTTCTTCTTTGTTCCAGTCCAGGTATCCTTGTGCAGTAGAATGAAAAGCCAAACTTAAAAGCAAAAAGTTGGCCTTTCACTCTACTGCACATGAGCACTGGCCCTGGGACCAAATAGATAACTGAAGATCTGATGGTTCTCCTACAGACATTGCAGTTTTTAGCTAACAGGAGCACTGGCTCGGGGGAATTAGTAAAGAGATTATAATCACATGATGCTGTTTCCAATGGGCTGGCTCTATTCACCTACTTCCAACAAGCACCCCCTATACAATATGCTCCAAAAGTAATTTTACCACTTCATTTATTTCTTACAAGAAAAAAAAGTAAACAAGAATATCTTGCCTACAATCAGCCAGATATATACTGGCAGCTCTAAAACCCTCATTAGGGTCAGGGCAAACAGGCAAATTCAGGGAGAGTAGTCGCCCGGCGACAAATCTTCTCTTCTTTGCGGCGACTAATCTCCCCTACCTTCCCGCCGGCTAAATTGTAAATTGCCAGCGGAATGGCACTCGGAGCGATTCATTTTCCGAAGTCGCCCAACATTGCCTTACAAGGAAACTTCAGGCGACTTCGGAAAACAAATTGCTCTGAGTGCCATCCCGCCGGCGATTTTCATTTTAGCCGGCAGGAAGGCAGGGGAGGCAGTTTGGGGAGCTTAGTCGCCCTGAAGAGGAGGAGATTTGTCGCCGGGCAACTAATCTCCCCAAATCTGCATGTGTGCCTTGACCTTTAGCCTGTTGATGCACTCCTTTCCTGACATGTCTCCTAGGCCCTATTATGTTCTGATTATTGGGCTGGGGATCAAACCATTTATAAGGCCTTTTTCAGAATCATCCATAAGTGGGCAATTGGATTAAAGGGGTACTAAAGTTTATATTGCTATATATGTTATAGAATGCCCTGTTCTAAGCACTTTTCAACTGGTCTTCGTAGTATTTGAATTATTTGACTTCCATGGAAATCAAGGACAGAGCAGCTGCTATACCAATAAACCCATCAACAGTTAAGTACAAGAGCATAATGACCCATCATCTTGGGAACAATGTGCAATGGATGGCAATAGTAGTATTACTAGAATTCAATAGACCTTGCCAGCAATTACTTCTGAATCAAAATGTTCTTCACTGTAATACATTTTCCAAGCAGTGATGAAAGAAAGTCAGGAAATGTTGCATTTCTGATAATATAAAACCAATACAAAAAATGTTTTGAGCTCATATACTAATAGAATGTTTTGCCATTACACAAAACTGTGAAGGTAAATGGAAATAAAATACAAAGATATACTGTATATGTGGGTAAAAATATTTAGCAGGGTTGTTCCTATTAAAGGAAAACTATACCCCCCAAACAATGTAGGTCTCTATAAAAAGATATTGCATAAAACAGCTCATATGTAAAATCCGTCTTCATGTAAATAAACCATTTTCATAATAATATACTTTTCTAGTAGTATGTGCCATTGGGTAATCATAAATAGAAAATTGCCATTTTAAAAAATAAGGGCCGCCCCCTGAGATCGTAGGATTCACTGTACTCTCAAACATACCAACAAACTATACATGTTAGGTCACATGAGCCAATTAACAGACAGAGTTTTGTCTTTTGCTTCCACACTTCTTCCTGTTACAGTTAGAGTTGAAGTATTTCTGGTCAGGTGATCTCTGAGACAGCACAGAGACCATCACGAAATGGTGGCTCAAGGCAAGAGATGTAAAAGGGCAATATTCACTTAAATATATATTCCAGTTTGGTGAGATTCTTTAATATGCCACTTAATATGATATGAACTATCTGTTGCTTAAGTGTTCATTTTGGGGGTATAGTTTTCCTTTAAGAACAGGCAATGCATGGAAGCGCTCATTTTGATAAATGAAGTTTGCAGCTGAATGTGCAGTTTTCCAGCAGGCTGGATAAAAATGACTATTGCAACTTTCTATCATGTTTCTAGTGAATAAATCGGTTTTATTTCATCTGAAGCAACAGACGGAAGGGATTTGTGTAAATGAATCTACCCAGCCAATTAAAGCCCACTAATAACAGAGCATAAAAAAATGCTCAGCTTGTTGCTATCCAGCAGTCCGAACAAGTTGTAGTGTATGCCACAGTAAACACAAACCGGAAATCTTTGCATGATAAAAGCAAATTTACATTAAAATATATTTTTATTAAAATATCAACAATTTACTTTAAATCTTTACAAATATGCAGTTGCTAAAATATACAGAGAATTGCTTCCTAGCAACAGCTGAAATAATTCAGGTTCGCCTTCTATAACCTAGATGGACACTAAAAGGTTCCCTTTCAAAATAAGACTGTCCTGGACGTTCTGTACAACACTGAAATTCCCAGGATGGAGATGCTGCTACATGCCGACAATGCAACCTGTGTGAATACTACCATCCTGCAGAATATATTTAAAGGAAAACCATACCCTGAACAATGTAGGTCTCTATAAAAACATATACTGCAAAAACAGCTCATATGTGAAACCCTGCTTCATGTAAATAAACAATTTTCATAACAAGACACTTTTTTGGTACTATGTGCCATTGGGTAATGGTAAATAGAAAATTGCCATATTAAAAAATAATGGCAGGTCAATGGGATCGTATGATTCACGGTGCATACAAACATACTAAACAAACTATACTTGTTAGGTCACATGAGCCAATTAACAGACAGAGTTCTGTCTGTTGCTTCCACACTTCTTCCTGTTACAGTTAGAGCTGCAATATTTCTGGTCAGGTGATCTGTGAGGCAGCACAGAGAATATCATAAAAATGGGGTATCAAGGGAAAAGATGTAAAGGGGCAATATTTACTTAAATACATATTGCAGTTTGGTAACATTCTTAAATATGTCACTTAATTTCAAATCAAATAGAGATAAACTTCACAGCATCCTAATGTCTCACATGGAATGAGGCCAGTCAAAGGGCCATAGTCTCTGGGATATAGCCCCCAGTTCCAAGGGCACAATATTCAAACAATATCCCCTAAACTGAGTAATAACATAAAAAAACTAATTTTTACTCAAAAATCATTTTAAAAGAATGAACATACAGACCCCATGGTAATCCACCTAGGCAGAGCAATTTCAGAGAACTGTTTCCCTCTGTCTCTGTTCTCACTTGCCTGAAATGAAATGGTTTGGTTATATGCAAAAATATAACGTATCAGACTTATATGGTTAGCTGGACAATAATATAACAGCCAAATATAAACCTTGTAACCATTTTGTTCTACAATCAAATTAACATTTTGATTGTCTATTTCAATGAACAGTGCCTCTCACAGTAAAGTTGACCTACACAAGCAGAAATGCGCAGCGGAGCTAGCAGGTGCCATTCTCTGAATCTTTGTGTTTTTTTCCTATCAGTTCAGTGATGCAGAGCTTGCTGGTGCATGTGCAGTTAAAGACACTCCCTTGAAAAATTTGGATTATTTGGATGAATAAGAGGAGTAGATGGATGACAAACAACGTAATTCAGAGCTTTCTGAATAAAGGGTTTCCGTGCCACTGTTTGTACATAGACCCACGAAGGAAAGTTCGTTTTTACAAAAATTTGTAGCCAGTCAAATATAAAAAGCATCAGTTAATTCTACAATGGGAAGTGGGGTTTCTTCGTACCTGTGTACATACAGTATATGCATACAGATAGATCAATAGTTTTCATGTACATTGATAATAGATCTGCAAGACGGAAGTGATAAGATAAAAAAAAAAAGTAAAGGAAAAACTTGCAAAGGCAAAAATTTAGAAAATTAAGGCTCTGTAGGTTTAATTGCTTCCAAGAATGAATGTGCTTAACTACACTTTAACCTTTTAAAGCATTATAAGTAATTATGTTTCCAAGAAAATGGCGTATATTTGTCAGAGCAATAATATCAGCAAAATTTCAACAGATTGCACAAAAGGGGTTAAGGAAAATTAATGGATAAACATCAAAACAAAGATAGCCTTTATTAAATCACTTGTGGTGGGTCCCCAATTTATTATCGATTAAAGGGACAGTCAAACGTTCGGAAACAACTTTAAAACACAAGTAATACTGTCGAAGATTTATACTGTATAGTACCCATGCGCCAGGCAGCCTTATATAAAGCATGTTCATGAGTCATATCATTCCTTATGTCGGTACAGCTAATACCACAAACGCATACACACATGGGTGGACGTCATCGGGAGCTAATTATCCTGCCTGTATGTTTCTTATAGAAAACCTACGCAAACACAGAATGCACATACAAACAAATATTGGGTCACCACAAAGCAACAACTGGGCCACACTGGTGGTTTGTAATTAGCCACTATATCTGGTTCAATAAGTGCAAACACTATTGTTGCTGATTTTTCTTTTTTTTCTCTTATCAGTTGTTAATGGAAATTGGATGGACAACTGTATGCATATTAATTGCTATAAGAGAACGATCGCATAGAGACCCGTGTGCATTGTAGTGCAGCGCATTATGAATTGCTACATACCACTGCCTCACATAAATTGCACAGGTCTGCACACAGGGAAAGTGCGTTTACTAACATCCGCATGGACTGCAGTATAGTGTGATTACATATATAGCACTTAAATACAGGTATGGGATCCAGAAATCCATTATCCAGAAAGTTCTGAATTACAGGAAAAGCCTATCTCCCATAGACTCCTTTTTAATCAAATCATTTACATTTTAAAAAATGATTTCCTTTTTCTCTGTAATAATAAAACAGTACCTTGTACTTGGTCCCGACTTAGATATAATTAATTCTTATTGGGGGAAAAAAATCCTACTGGGTTTAATTATTTTAATTTAAATTATATTTAATAGATTTAAGGCATGGAGTTTCAAATTACAGAAAGACCCCTTATACAGAAAATGCCAGGTCCCGAGCATTCTGGATAACAGGTACCAAGCCTGTAGTTGCATACTGTCATAACAGCAAATAGCAGCAATAAATGTTGTTTTATTAGGTCAATTCTTTATAGAGTTTATGGATATTTAATACATTATTGGTAATCCACCGTGTTTTAATCTAACACCACAGTTATGAAGGGTTATTCACTGTGGTCAGTCTACTCATAGTCTTTAGAAAGTTTAAGACTAAATATGCCACAATTAAAGGGGTAATGAACAATATCCTTAAAAAATGTTTGTCCACCCCATAGTAAGACATTAGCCTTATGGCTTAGGTCATCAGAAATTATCTATTAAACTGAATATCACATCCAAAATCTATACAGTATGGGACCTGTAATCCTTGCATGGGACCTGGAGTTTTCCAGATAAAGGATCTTCCTGTAATTTGGATCTACATTCCTTAAGATTACAAAAAAAATGTAAACATTAAAGACAATAGGACTGTTTTGCGTCCAATAAAGATTTATAATACCTAAATGGGGAGCAAATACAATGTACCGTTTTATTATTACAAGGAAAATTATTTGATTATAATAAAATCTAAGGAAGACCACCTTTCCATAATCTTATACCTATATTAGAAAAAAAGGCTTTTTGGGTAGTAGGTTTCGATAACTTTACAATATAAAATGTTTTCCAGCAGGACAATAAAAGAAGTACTGTGCCGTTTCTGAACCAATGCAAAACATCATATATACAACATATTTTGCTTTAGAATATTTATAACAGAAGAGAAACTGTGAGAAAGGGGCAGCCAATTAAAAAATACTGTGTCCTGACAGCGAAATTAGCATAACTCAAATGTTCCCTAAGCAAAAATGCGATCACTGAAAGCAGCTGAGCAAATATTTGATGGCAAAAAGACAATTTGTTCTCCAGAGGCTTTTCAACGGAAATTCCTCAGAGTCTGATAAATGACCACATCAAGGATCAACACTTTTGATATTACCGGCTGGCTCCATCTTTTCAATCCCAATTTACTTGTGTAATAAGTACGATCTCTAAATAGGTATGGTGTGCTTTCTATAACTGACACAGTTCCTGTATAACACAACCTGACATCCACTTTTCATCTTCAGGGAGGTAGGAGGCAGATTATGAACGTTTATTATATCTGCCAGCTGGCTCCACTTAACGTATTAATAGAAACTCAATGATGTACAACTCAAGAGCCTCTCCTTGCGTAACCCCTGGTTCTATGGCCACTGGTACTCTTTGATGTCTAGTTATTCAAGCACGCCTCTTATATGAGCAACAGCATGATCATGCGGCAAATAGAAGGCTCTTATTAAAACAAAAACTTCCATTAACTGTGGTATAAAAGAAAACTTCAAAAACAGATCTCCATAATGTAATATGCCGTGGTAAAGGTATGGGATCAGTTATCACGCATGCTCAGAGCTTGGGGTTTTCCAGATAAAAGATTGTTCAGTAATTTGGATCTCCATAAGTGTGCTAAAAATACTTAAAACATTAAATAAACCCGACAGGACTGATGCATATGAAGTATTTATTTAGTGTTTTATTATTACAAAGAAAAAGAAAAACCTTTTTAAAAATTTGTGTTTGTATAAAATATGAAATATGTATGTGAGATGGATCTGCCCTTTCTGGATTACGGGTTTCTGGATAAGGGATCCCATACCTGTACTAACATATTGTTCTACCACACAATCACCTTCTGTTTATTCAATGTAACTTGAGCAATATTATCAAGTCAGAGGGTAAATGTCACTAGAAGCAGGCAAACAGATATGATGGTATTAAAGTTGAATAACTAGCTCAAATGCTCATAGGACAATACTATTTTCAGTACACTCGGAAGGGAATGCCTGAGACATTGGAACAATATAGTGGTGCTCACAGGAAAAGAATCATTGGGGTGCAAAGTTTTACATGTCTTTCTCCTTTAAGCAGATTTGAAGGCTAGTATATTAGAAAACTATATAAACATCAATGAAGAACTAGCATTCTCCACCCAGCCTGAAATTGCCCCTGCCTGTTGCTATCCCAAGCGTGCAGGTTACAATTTAAATTTTTCAGTATCAATTTAAATGCTTTATATACAGTATAGTAACAACTTAAAGGAGAACTAAAAAATTAACTAAAGAAGTAGGCGACTAATGTTGTACATTATGTTTTGTGCTTCTGTGCCAATCCAAGGCAACAACAGCCCTTTAGCAGTGAAGATTTGTGCCTCCAAAGATACACCAGTAGCTTCCCATTTTTTTCTGCTGAACCAGGCACATTCTCTGCACTGCTGTCCGTTACCCGAGGTTAGGGGCCGACAATATAAATATAAATGTCATAATACAAGGATGATTAATTATTGATTAGAATAGGTGATACATTTTATTGGCAATATGTAGATCATAAAATACGTTGGGAAATACTTCGGTCCCTGCCTTGAGAATCTGACCCAGGTTTCTTCACTCTGTTTTCAGTTGCAGTGAACTTTGGACACCGCCATGAATACAGTGATGCAGACATCCAGCAGTGTTGTATTCATGATGCACAGGTGTGTGGGGCAGGGGAGCACAAAGGAGCCCCATCAAACCCACTAACTTGGGTGGTTAGGGAGTAACAGCAGACACCAGACACAGTAGGGACTTGTATTTAATGCCTCTCTATACTTGGTGCTAAACATTAGAGCTTTCCTATTTTATCTGCACCTACACTCATCCAAAGGGAGTCAAAAATCTGTCATTCAGTTATGGTCTCCCATTGCCTTACAGACTGAGACAACCAACTTTACTTAAATAACAGGAAAAAGAGAACACAAACCCACTGGCAAAACTACAGATGCATCACTGACTAAAAAGAGCTATAAAAAGTTAATGACAATAATTCAGTTTAAGGGGATCATGCTGGAACCCAAACTTTCAGGGAGTTGCTCATTGGCTATACCCAAGGGACGTCTGTGATGATGTAGAGGATGTGGTTAATGTAAACTTTATCCTTGGAAAAACAATAATAGGATGCTGAGGTGCATTATCTTATCGGGCAAGACGAAATATATTTTCAGAATAAGAAGTCGAGGTCCTGTGAAGCAGTGCGGAGCACTGAAAGGTATTCCTTAATTTGTTTATAAACAGAACAGTTGGGGATGCAAGTTTTTGGCCTGGGAAAAGTAACTTCAAAATATCAGCTATTTTTCCAGCTGCAAATACTCTGTCCTGGGAAAAGCTGTGTTGCTGAGGACTGCCGACCTGTACAGTCGCATTATTAAATAACACACGCCTCTGACTTCAATTACATTATATAAAAAGAAATTAAGTGTGTATAAGAGCAATTCTCAGACTGTAATAGTCACCTGAGCCAGCCCCTAATTTCTCTTCTATCCATAATGCTCCCCTACTTTAGAGTTACTATCTCTGCCCCAACAATGGATTCTGGGGGCCTGTGTGCCATGGAAAAACAACCAACCTTCCTATATTTTTACAATCTTCCCTATTAATAACATCAGCATAATTTTTAACACCCAGACAACCCTTGCTGCTATTATAAATCAAAATTCCCTTGTGAATTTATTCAACCATTTTCCCTGTATTGCAGATAGATGGGAACATTCATGACTACCTAAATAATACAGACTACGGTGACTCTGATTCAGAAATACATGAATCTTTGTAAATCTTAAAAGGTACAGGAATCCTGTATGAAGCCATAGGCATTTTCCTTATTATTTCAACGGTAACAAAATGAAGCCAGTTGTTTTAAAACATTGATTCTTCTTTTAGAAGGTGTAATTTGCTTTCAGTTGTGTATTAAAAGCAGTATTTTATTTACAAACAAATATTTATTTGTTCAAAGTTACTTTTAAGGGGATCTAAACCCTCCAAACTCATTAGTAATTTTCAAGATATTAGAAATTTGCTAGTACAGGTATAAGACCTGTTATCCAGAATGCTCGGCACCTGGGGTTTTCCAGATAACGGTTCTTTCCATAATTTGGGTCTTCATGTCTTAAGTCTACTAGAAATTAATTTAAACATTAAATAAACCAAATAGGCTGGTTTTTCTTCCAATAAGGATTAATTATTAGGGTCAAGTACAAGCTACTGTTTTATTATTACAGAGAAAAAGGAAATAGTTTTCAAAAATTTTAGGGATGCACCGAATCCACTATTTTGGATTCGGCCAAATCCCCGAATCCTTTGTGAAAGATTCGGCCGAATACCGAACCGAATCTGAACCCTAATTTGCATATGCAAATTAGGGGTGGGAAGGGGAAAAAAATTTACTTCCTTGTTTTGTGACGAAAAGTCACGTGATTTCCCTCCCCATCCCTAATTTGCATATGCAAATTAGGATTCGGATTCGGTTCGGCCGGGCAGAAGGATTCAGCCGAATCCGAATCCTGCTGAAAAAGGCCGAATCTTGGCCGAATCCCGAACTGAATCCTGGATTCGGTGCATCCCTATAAAATTTGGACTATTTGGATAAAATGGAGTCCATGGGAGACAGCCATTCTGTAATTCGGAGCTTTCTGGATAAGGGATCCTATACCTGTATAAGGGATATGGAATGGCAGCTATAGTCACTGTTTGGTTTCCTGACTGATCAGCTGTCATGCAATATAAGTCACTGTGCAGGTGATGTTCTAATGCTTTGCTGCATAAAACTGAAAAGAAAAATTTTATTGTTTATAACTGAGCTGCCAAACTGAACAGCATATGGCTCTGCTGTTTCAAATCCATTAGCAGCATAAAAACTGCTACTATATGGAAAAAGAAAAAAAAAATTAATGTAAATTGCAAAACTGCTTCTCATCTTCTGTATGCATTGCATTTTATCTATTGCATCAAGCTGGTTAACTGCTGTACTATTCTAGATGTATACCAGCTCGGTGCAATTCTGACTTTACTTATATACAGAAGCATTTTCTGCTTATTTAATTAAAAATATTAGTGTTTGTTGATTGATTTTTTTTATTTGAGACCCTGTCGTATTTCACAGTTATGCCACACCCATGGGTCAACCCTGCATTATGAAAAGTCGGATGGAGTAGGGCAATGTTTAAAGCTTAAAAGTGGATGCCAATGTCTTTTAAATTGTAGATTTCTGGATATTTTTGTCTTCCATTGCATGTTTATATTATTAGCTGCTTGGGATAAATACGGTCATCCTGCTATTGTTCTGGATCTTTGGCACCTTCAAAGAGCTGTATCCTCAGCTGTATATTAAACCAGCAAAAAGCGGCCTACATGTTGCCCATAATAAGGTTTCATTGGAAGGCTTTCAAATTAGAAAAATTAAAAAATAAATAAGCAAATGTTTCATATATTTCATTTATGTAGAGGACAGATTTCAGAGATTTTCTTCCTTGATGATACACAGATTCGCAAAATGAGAATGACTCAATATAGAATACAGAATCATGTATTTGTAGTCTTCAGCTGCCATTAATAGTAAGCAAATGATTATTCCTGGTCTTGAGTTGTGTCCTGGCCAGCAATAATACCCATGTTTGCCATTAAAAAGGAAAGGCATAAAAATAATATGGCTAGAAAGGGCTAGAAAGGCTGTATTAAATATACTGACCTTTAGGTACCAGCCCAGAGATGACCTATACCTCCTAAACTGTATACAGTAGCCCCATCATCTGATCCTTTTAGGCCATCATTTCAGTGACACTGCAAATGCTCAGTGTGCTTTTAAGATGCTGTTGAGAGTTAAAGGGTTTGTTCACCTTGAAAATCTTTAATTCAGTTGTTAATATCCCAAAGATACTGCTGAGATAAAAATCAACCAATGTAGCAAATTGTAACAGTTTAGAACTTTAAACTTAAATTTTGGAAAATTTTGGAAAAATGTGCAAAATATAAAATGGAAAGCAACTGAAAAAAAGTCTATATTTCTGGTGAATAAACTGAACTCAAAAAATTGTCAGCCACTAAACTCTGGCAGCAGACCATGCCAATAAGATGAGGGGAAGCTACTGGGGGCATATTAAACGGCAAAAATCTACACTTGATAAAGGGCTACGGTGGAACTGGGAACAAAAAGAAGCTTGAGACTTAGGGGTAGATTTACTAAGGGTCGAAGTGAATTCGAGGGAATTTTCGAAGTAAAAAAATTCGAAATTCAAAGTAATTTTTTGGATACTTCGACCATCGAATAGGATACTACGACTTCGAATTTACTTTCAACTTCAATTCAAAGTAAAAATCATTCGAATATTCGACCATTCGATAATCGAAGTACTGTCTCTTTAAAAAAACTTTGACTTCAATACTTCGCCAAATTAAACCTGCCACAGTGCTATGTTAGCCTATGGGGACCTTCTACAACATTTTTCTTAGTCTTTATACATCGAATAAAAATCCTTAGATCGATCGTTAAAATCGTTCGAATCGTTCAATTGCCAAATTTGTTGAAAAATCTTAGAATTCGATATTCTAATTGAAGTTTTTTAATTCGATGGTCGAATTTGGTCAAAGTTTTTTGTACTTCGAAATTCGACCCTTGATAAATCTTCCCTATAATGTGAAATATTTCTAGCCTCTTTGTTGAGCTTTCGTTTAACTTTAAAGGTCAAGTCGACACCAAAATAAAAATTTGCCTAATAAAATAAAACATACTCCGAATCAATTTTGAACATACATTTATTAAAATGTTTGCTTTTAAAGTTATTTGCAAAAACAATGGCTATTGAAAACAGCATTTCCTTAAAGGAACAGTACCATCTAAAAATTAAAGTGATATAAGTAATAAAAATATAATGCAGTGTTGCCCTGCACTGGTAAAATTGGTGTGTTTGCTTCAGAAACACTACTATTGTTGATATAAATAGCTGGCCATAGACGCAACGATCCGATCATAGGAATCGTGGGTTCGTACGATTTTCGGACCGTGTGTGGAGAGTCCCGACATTTTTCGTCCGGCAGAGATCGGTCGTTTGGGCGATCGGACAGGTTAGAAAATTTCTGTCGCCTGCTGATAATATCTCTGCATGTATTGCCGATTGTACGATTTTCAGTGGGAGACTGTCACTAGCTTTGTCAGACATAACTATCGTACGATTGCTGTCAGAGGTAGTACATTGGCTGATGTGTTCTTTTACTACTTTATTTGATCGGAATGGTAAGACTTTGATCTTTATGGTTAGTGGAGGGTCGGGAGACGGGAAAGTCCGATCATACGTTGATTCGTACGATCGGATCTTTGCGTCTATGGCCAGCAGCTGCTGTGTCGCCATGGGGGCAGCCATTCAAAGGAGAGAAGGCTCAGTTTACACAGCAGATAAGCTCTGCAGAACATAATGGTGTTATCTGTTATTCATTATTTAACCTTTGTAATATAGACCTTTTTCAATTTCCACCATTGCTACACATCAGCTTGTTTATATGAACTATAGTAGTGTTTCTGAAACAAACAGACCAGTTTTACCAGTGCAGGGTAAAAAATAAATTATATTTTCATTACTTCAAAACACTTTAAATTTTTTTTGTGTTACTGTTTCTTTATCTCCTGGTTGTTAGTTTTAAACAATGTTGCCAAAGTCCCCAGCAAATACAGGCCTGTTGATCAGCTAACTTTTCTTACATTGTTTCAACAGTTATGTAGAATTATGTTATTTTATGAGGCAAAATAAATGATTATTTTTTGTTGACATTTTCTTTAAAACTAATGTTACAACATGTTTTGCACTAAATATTTTACACATGCCTTGAAATAGACTCAAAAAACAGATTGCCTATTTAGATCATAATTGAGCAATTTGCTTCTAATTTTAAACATCTTTTTTAAAGCAGTGTATTCTAGTTTGTTTTTTAAAAGAACATAAAACATTTTGGAGTCAGAAGTAGTCTTTAAAGAAAAATAAAATAACTCTGGCTACTATGCAGTGCCAAAAAGCTGAATATTTAATAAAAGATGAAAAATGATAAGCTCCTTAAAGGGAAACTGCAATTTTCCCTTTTTTCTTGCAAATAAAGAAGTATTCCAAGCACCAGTCTTCTAAATACTGTTTAACCCAAACTCTCAAAATCCCTACTGTATGCCTGGATTCTGGAACTTGTAAAGATAAATAGATATTGATATTTGGATAGATATCTAAATACTGAAAATTAGGTTTGATTTTTCAGATCCAGTAAATGTGAATACATTTTTCCTTGGAGAAAATAGAGTAAACTAACACCCAAACGGTAACATATTTTCATAAAAGCACTTTAAAACCCACCCTTAAAGGGGAACTATGGCTTCCAAACCAAAACTTGATAAAGAGTCCCACATAACACAGAAACCCCTAATATACCCATCATAGATACCTGTCAAAAAGTATGAATAAATCCCATTTTCTATGCTGAAAATATCAATGATACAGTAGCAGGATTTATAAAAATCCTATTCAAATATAAACTGCTGCTACTGGTCAACCATCTAGAACACCCCATCTGTTAAGCAAATAAAAAGGCACTTATTCCTAAATCAATAATTAGGTTTTAAAAAAAATCAGATAAAACAAAAAAGGAATCCGCGTAAAACCACAACGTGTTTACCTTTCAGCTTTTTTCTCAATTAGCCATGTATTAATAATATGGTTGAATGCAGGGAGATAGGTGAAAAGGCCAAGTAAAATTGCAAATACCAAATGGTGCTAAATGATAAAGCACATTTTTACATTACGTTTTATGTTCAAAAACATTAGTTCAAAATTGCACTTTAGATACAGGTATGGGATCTGTTATCCGAGAAACACATTATCCAGAAAGTTATGAATTAAAGATTATATTATATGTATTATAATAGAAATCATTATTATCATCAAATAATCCAATTTTTTAAAATGTATTTCCTTTTTCTCTATAATAATAAACAGCACCTTGTACTTGATCCAAACTAAGATATGATTATTCTTTATTGGAAGTAAAATCAGTGTATTTGGTTTATTTAATGTTTACATTTTTCCCGTGGGCTTAAGGTATGAAGATCCAAATTACTGAAAGATCTGATATCCAGAAAACCCCAGGTCCCGAGCATTCTGGATAACAGGTCCCATACCTGTACAAGAAATATAAAGTGCTGTTTTTCCAGTAAAGCACTGGTTCTCAACTTTTCTTTTCTGTATTTACTGTAGGCATCTGTCAGACCTATGCCATTTGAAGCCTCTTTATTGACATTACAATTCTAATTATAGGTGCTTGAAAACATTACGAATTTATACATTTTTACATAGCCTCCATGGAAAAAGATGTACCTGGAATAATCATATTGCAATGTTTTATGTTAAAAAAGAAAATCTATACGACTCCCAAATCTGTAATACAGATATTCTCAATGTATGGGGTGGTCTCTAAGGCGTATAACTAGTTCTAAATTGACAAAGCCAATTCCCATAAAGGTATGAGATCCGTTATACAGAAACCAATTATCCAGAAAGCTCCGAACTAGGGTAAGGCCATCTCCCATAGAGTCCATTATAATCAAATAAACTTTTTAAATAAAACAGTACCATGTACTTGATCCCAACTAAGATATAATTAATTCTTATTGGAAGCAAAACCAGCCTATTGAGTTTATGTAATGTTTACATGATTATGTAGTAGACTTAAGGTATGAAGATCCAAATTACAGAAAGATCTGTTATCTGGAAAACCCCAGGTCCCGAGCATTCTGGATAACAGGTCCCATACCTGTAATTAATTTTGATTCCCCGAGAAAAAAAAATGAAGAAACACTGCATCTGCACAATTTGTGGTTATAGCCATTCCCAATCCCAATTATTAAAAACATTTCTAAGCATATATAAAAAGTTAAGTTTCTTTCTCAACAGTGTTTTGTTTCATGATTAAATAAAAAAAAAAGATGTCCAAAGCCATCTGAATAGTTTCCTTGTTGTTATATGCCCCCTAGTGGAGAACAATAGCACAATTCAAACCATATAAATTGGTGTTTGTTGACTTATAATAAAAACATGAGAAAGAATGAAACCATACGAAAGACAGAATAAAAACCTGGAATGCACAAAATCATACATAAATAATATTGATTTAGCATAGAATTTAAAAATATAAATACTTGTTAAGTGGGAATTGCTACAGGTCTAAAAAATTTAACTGCGATCCGTTTGAGATATGTTATTTTTTTTTACTGCTCAATGCTTTTTATCTTCTGCAAATATCTTAAGTAGACTATCTGGTAGTTGGGTATTTAGAATCTATAAGTTATGCTGGGAAATCCCACAGATGTTTCTGTAAAGTAAAACTTAAAGAGGAAATATACGCCTGTATTAAACCACCTGTAAAATGAATTCCTATAAGCCTGAGATGCAAGCAGTAACTGGGGAAAAGAAAGGACCAATGTAAACAAAGCTCATCAATAGTCTTTAAAATATCTTCCCTGGTTCCTTGTACCTTCTACTACAAGGAGTTTTCTCTGTAAAGTCTGTCTACACTGCCTTATGAAAATTATTTGATTAAAGTGAAGCTCTGTGACACGGAAAATGTCACTTGCAGCTCTACATATTCTTTTCTGCTGATACAAAAGACATGCTCTGTGCTGCTGGCAGTTACCAGAGTTTAGGAATAGGGATGCACCGAATCGAGGATTCTGTTCGCGATTCGGCCTTTTTCAGCAGGATTCGGCCGAATCCTTCTGCCCGACCAAACCGAATACTAATTTGCATATGCAAATTAGGGGTGGGGAGGGAAATCGCAAGACTTTTTGTTCCAAAACAAGGAAGTGAAAAAAAATTTCCCCTTCCCATCCCAAATTTGCACATGCAAATTAGGGTTCGGATTCGGTTCGGTATTCGGCCGAATCTTTCACAAAGGATTCTGGGGTTCGGCCGAATCCAAAATAGTGGATTCGGTGCATCCCTACTTAGGAATCAATGTACCATTTATATACAACATAATACAAAGTTCATAATTAGTAATAACTTGAAATTCACATAAAAACGTATGCATTTTGAACCAGAAAGGATTAGAGGGCAAGTCAACCCCAAAATAAAAATGTCCCTAATAAAAGAAACCATAATTCTAAGCAACTTTTAAATATACATTACAAAAAAATATCAGTGCTTTTAAAGTTATTTTTAAAAACAATTGCTATTGGAAGCAGCATTTGCTTAACCCCTGGTTGTTCCATCTTAAACAATGTTGCAACAGTCTTGGTTACCCAGCAAACACAGGAATGTTAACCAGCTGCCTTGTCTTACATTGTTTCAACAGTCTGAGCCATCATGGCAGAGAATAGAAAGGGACAGACACTAATTTCAACAGCAATACATATACAAACAACTTAAAAAACGTAATTGTTATGAATGTATGTAGCAAAGTTGCTTAGAATTATGTTTTCATGTATTTGGCAAAACATTTGTGGCGTTTAAGCTCCTGCTTTGAGGCCACTGGGATCAACATCCAAGAAGTTGGAGTGCAACATGTTGCTCACGAGCTACTGGTTGGGGACCACTGCTTTAAGGTATGGTGATTCAGATAAGGCAAACACCCTTATGTGGAACACTCCAGACCCCAAGCATTCCAGAAAATAGCTCCTATACCTGTATTCTGTTGCTTTCAGATGATCCCTAATTTCTCAACAGCATCCCAGAACAGACTGAGCATGTGCAGTGTCACTGGCACTTAAAGGAGAACTAAACCTCCCTTTAGCCAAAAGTTCCAATGGGCCCCTCTTCCCTGCCTCCCACTGCACAGTCTTACCCTTGAATTGTGTCCCCTCTAGAAATACTAACCCCGCATGAAAAATCAGTGCAGCAGAGTTCACGGGCGCCATTTAGCGCTTCAGTATTCTTCGTAAAGTGAGCGCCGTATTGGCGCATGAGCAGTTGGAACAATCTTCCGGTTCGCGAAAACTGTGCTTACGCCAAAAGTAATGGAAATTCCAGAAGGGAAGTAAGAGGACCTGAAGAATACCGAAGCACCGGAAGATGTCGCCCGTGAGCTCCGCTACGCTGACTGCATGTGCGGTCAGTATTTCTACAGGGGACACAATTCAAGGGTAAGACTGTGCAGGGGGGAGGGGGGCCAGTGGGGACTTTTGGCTAAAGGGGGTTTAGTTCTCCTTTAAAACAGGACTTTGTCAAAACATTTATTAATTCAGCTGTTTACAAATCTACCAGCAATAATTACTTTTTCAGTTCCTATCTATTTTTTCAGAATTTTTCTAAGATTTACATTTAGCTTTAATTTCCATCTCAGACTAACAGCTAACCCTCCTAAACGCTTATACTTTTCTAATACGAGCCACTTCTCAGCAGTATCAGAAGAATGTCTAACAGAATGTTTAACAGTTGACTTTAGTTATCCTCAGTGACCAGCCTTAGTACAGGTCCCATTCATGTACTACTTTCACTGCAAACATGAGAACATCTCGAGTAATGTAACAGAATGTTTAAAATTTGCCCACATATAATAATTGATAGTAACCAATCAGATGTGTTTTTACAAACAGCTGACCATTACATGCGACCTGCTGGCTGACTGCTACAGTTAACTGATTGCCAAAGGAATTAATTGGGTCAGGAAATTCAGGCACTCACCTCAGAATCCAGTTTCCGCTTTTTTACTGGAGCAGCTTCTGATTTGCTCCCTGTCTGTTTAATTTTCCCTTCATTTTTACCTGTGCTTTTCCTCTTATCCTTTGCCATTCTGAAACAACAGAATATATATGACTGTGTTATAATTTGATAAAAATGGAACTGAACAGAAATTTTTACAACCCAAAACCCTAAGATAACCATTAAAGGAACAGTAATACCAGTAAAAAAAAAAAAGCATTTTAAAGGGATACTGTCATGGGAAAAAATATTTTTTTCAAAATGAATCAGTTAATAGTGCTGCTCCAGCAGAATTCTGCACTGAAATCCATTTCTCAAAAGAGCAGATTTTTTTATATTCAATTTTGAAATCTGACATGGGGCTAGACATTTCCCAGCTGCCCCAAGTCATGTGACTTGTGCTCTGATAAACTTCAATCACTCTTTACTGCTGTACTGCAAGTTGGAGTGATATCACCCCCTCCCTTTGCCCCCCAGCAGCCAAACAGAACAATGGGAAGGTAACCAGATAACAGCTCCCTAACACAAGTTACACAAGTCTGTTTGGTCTCTTGAGAAATGGATTTCAGTGCAGAATTCTGCTGGAGCAGCACTATTAACTGATGCGTTTTGAAAAAAATATGTTTTCCGATGACAGGATCCCTTTAAAGTAATTAACGTATAATATAAAGTCAGCATGCACTGATAAAAGCTGTGTTTTTGCTTCAGAAAGACTACTTTAGGTTATATAAACAAACTGCTGTGTAGCCACGGGGCAGCCATTCCAGCATGAAATAAGGACAAAAGGCACAGGTTACATAGCACATAACAGATAAGCTCTCTCCAATACAATGGTGTTTTATTGGTCTTCTGCTGTGTACCCTGTGCATTTTCTCCTTATTTCCAGCTTGAATGGCTGCTCTAATTGCTACTCATCAGCTTATCTATAGTAATCTTTCTGTAGCAAATACACAGCTTTTACCAATGCAGAGCAACAGTACATTATACAGTGAAACCTCGATTTATAAAGTACCCTGATTTCACGTTTCCCCGCATTTTACATTTTTTATTTGTGGTCCCACCAGTTTATAATGCATTTCAATGGATGCATTTCCCCGATTTTACATCAAAATGTTGTACATCAAAAACTGTTTTTTTCCCTCTATGAATGTTATTATTTGTGAAAAATACTAACCAGGTGTATATTTTGCATTGGTTCTGCCCAGAAATGTAACTAGAGGGGGACAGGCCCTGGTGCGGGACGTGCAGCAGGGCACCCCCCTGTACGTGATTTTCCGCCCCGAATCAGCGGTGCGCGAGCTGCCGGGGGCCCTCAAAATGGGAGGGGCCCTGGCCCAATTGCACCCCCTGCTCCCCCGGTAGTTCTGCCACTGGTTCGGCCTGTAAATGGTCAATTCCAATTAGTCTGCCCCTTATACAGTTCTGCACCAATCACTAATTGTTTTAAGTTGTGTATGTGACTGACAGAGAGACCTTGACCATGTCCCCGACTAGTGTAACATTAACGCTGCAAAGCTTAACCCTTCTGATTAACACAGTAAATATTGTATCTCAGTACTTGAGGAAAAAGTTAATTTAACACATTTTCCTAATTTTACATTTTCCAGGATTTTACACAATTTTTCCTGGTCCCCTGAACAATGTAAAATGGGGGTTCTACTGTATTTTAATCACTTTGATACACTTTCAGTTTTTGCTGTTACTGTTGCTTTAATAAAATTCCATCTCTGAATAACTTCAGCACAAAGTATGCACAAAATCCAGGATTTGGTTTGGGATTCAGGCTTTTTCAGTAGGATTCGGATTCTGGCCAAACCAAAGCCGAATCCTAAAAATCATGTGACTTTTCACCACACAAACATGGAAGTTAAAACCACAAACTAGTCAGCCACAACCAGTAGCTCAGAAGCAACATGTTGCTCACTAACCTCTTGGATGTTGCTTATTATTGAATTTCTGGCCTGGAGGAAAAGTTTTGGTTGCACAAAAACTAGGCAGGATTCAGTTCGGGATTCAGTCTTTTTCAACAGGATTTGGATTCGGCCGAATCCTTCTGCCCGGCCAAACCAAATCCTAATTTGCATATGTAAATTAGGGACGGGGATGGAAATCGCGTAACTTTTTGTCACAAAACAAGTAAAAAATGTTTTCCCCTTCCCACACCTAATTAACATATGCAAATAGGATTCGGATTCAGTTTGGAATTCGGACAAATCTTTCACAAAGGATTCGGCAGAACCCAAAATAGTGGATTTGGTGCATCCCTAATAAAAACCAGGTGTACTGCCAAACAGAGCCTCCTGTAGGCTGCCAGTCCACAGAAATATCTAATCACATCACTTATTTGGCACCCCAAGAGACTTTTTTATGCTTTTGTTGCTCCCAAACCCTTTCTAAATTTGGTGCGGCTTACAGCTATAAAAGGTTGGGGACCCCAGCTCTAAACCTTCATTGCCCTGATTTGCTTATGCAAATTACTGTTTGGATTTGCTTCAATATTCGGCTGAATTTTTATAAGGAATTCAGTCAAATCCCAAAATAGTGTATTTTTGGTGCATCCCTAGTAAAACCACCACAAAACGTATTTGATTGCCGAGTGTTAGATGATTTTATGATATACCTGTATGTATATTGTACCAGTTGCCAACAGGTAGTGTTGTTCATCCACCATTGAAATAAACACAAAATACACTCCCTGATCATTGTCTGTTTTTATTGTGCCCATTTGTTAATAAAGAGGAAGATCACTTCATGGTACAGAGACCACAACAGGTATTATGGGTGACATGCCATATCTGCTGCAATAGCACTGGGTACTTGCCAATATACTCATTAAACTTTTCTATATTGTTATTACTATTTAATATTTTTTTGCATTACAGGAGACACTTATTTATACATATGAAATGGGAATACACTGTTAAATCTCACCCCGATATATGAATCATGGTCCTGGGACAAATTTGGAAGATACGGTCATTTCACCCATAATAGGACCCATCGGGAAGGCACTGCATCATGCCAAGTACTTATCTACCATATAGGCACCCAGGGGTCGAGTCAAGGGTGGCAGCTTTAGCTACATATACGGTAGATACAAAAATCAGGGGGGGGGGTAACCTGCCTCTGAGGTGAACGGCACATGCTTAGAATAGGTGCTCATGTACCAAATGCTGGGGATGGAATGATTTCCGGGCAGCACTGGACCTAAATACAGCCCAGCATCGGCCCAAAAGATTTTAATTAGCATGCCTGGTAATTACATTATCGTGAACTAAAAAACTGTATCGAATTAGATTTGGATTAAACATTAATGTTGGATTAAGAATCTGGGAAATTCTTAAATTAAAGGGGAGGTTCACCTTTTAGTATGTTATGGATAATTCTAAGAAACTTTATTAATTGGCCTTTATTTTTTTTTTAATGTTTTAATTATTTCCCTTTTTTCTTCTGACTCTTCTTCAAATGATTACAAATGTATAGTTATTGCTGTTTTTTTATCCAGACCCTCTCCTATTTCTATTCCAACCTCGTATTCAAATCAGTGCATGGTTGCTAGGGTAATTTGGACCCTAGCAACAAGAGAGCTAGAATTGCAACCTGGAGAGCTGCTGAATAAGAAGCTAAATAATTCAAGGAAACCAATTGCGTATTGTCTCAGAATGTCACTCTCTAAATCATACTGAAAGTTAACTCACAGGTGAACAAGCCCTTTAAGGAATCAGGACAGACCTATTGGGAAAACTAGGTGAACAATGAACATCCCTATTAACTACTACACCTAAGTAACGACCTGAAGCACCAGCACGTAACATACAGGATAGTGTTGCCCACATGTATTGATCTCAGTTATTACATGAGTGTGTCCGGGTATCTCCACGCAGCTCTTCAACTAATGCCGTCCTTACTCCAAGGCAACCGGCATATAACAGCGGAGACAGGCAGGTAAAATCATCCCGGACACATATCCTTTACACTCCCATTCAGCAACCCACTGCAACAAAGCGACAACAGAAACGCACATACTTTCAAAAGCCGGTTTCCACCCACGTGTCTCTGCAGCTAACAGAAGCTTCCGCCTTCGCTCCAAATCCACGAGGGTTCGGCAAATACAAACCACGCCCACAAACGGACGGTTTTTTCTAAACTAAGGTGTTCTGAGCATGCGCTAACTTCGTATTTACGCATGCGCAAACCTATTTTCCTAGTTGAGCTTCGGCTTTGAGCGTCTGTTGTGTTAGTAGGATTGGCCCGTACCCAAATGCACCGAATTTAATTTATTCTATAAGAAATGTTTTCCCCTACACACAGCTCAATAACACATGCGGTGGCGCAACCTACCTTGAATGCCTGGTAGGGCATCAATATTCCATAGCAGCTAACATTTGTAAAAATGTAGAGGGACGAAAACACCAGCCACGCCCATTTTATAGCCAAACCCACTAATTACCAAATCCATTTTACAAAATTTGTCATGTTATGAAAGCTTGAAAACATTTCTATGAGTTTTAGGACCATGTTTTGTGTTGTAACCGTTTTGCAAATGAAGGTGAAATTGTCCTTTAAGGGCAGAGACACACACTCGGGGAGATTAATCTCCTCTTTTTCAGTGTGTGAAATATCTGCCTCCGGAAGAAGAGGCGATTTATCGTCTGGCGACTAAATCTCCTCGAATCGGAGCGTGTGTCTCTGCCCTAAGCTGTAACAGTTTCATCAAGAGACCTGCTCGTTTTTATTTAATGGAGAATTCTTTCCGAAAAAGAAATCAGAAACTTCGTGACTTTCGGGCGCAGTAACTCCGTACCGGCAAATGCCTCCAACTGCGCATGCACCCAAAAGTCACGAAGTTTAAGATTTCTTCTTCGGAAACTTTGTGACCTTCAGCGCATGCGCAGTAGATCCAAACCAGCAAATGCCTCCTACTGAATCAAATTCAAATTAATGACCCTGAATTTCAAAGCACTTCATAACTCTGCCCCACCCTACATCTCTGAACTCATCTCTATATACTCACCCAACCGCTTACTACGCTCCTCTACTGACCTGCTACTCAACTCTTCTCTCATTACCTCCTCACATGCTCGCATTCAAGACTTTGCAAGGGCTGCACCCCTCCTATGGAACTTTCTCCCAACCTTTCTGCTTTCAAGAAATCTCTTTAAATGCACTTCTTTCGAGAAGCCTACCCTCACTCTGCTTCACTACCAAACACAACTCCACATACAATACCACATTTCTCACCCACTTTCGATTCGATCTTGCCCACTCCCACACCTTGTGTATTACTCCCTTCCCTTTAGACTGTATGCCTAGGGCCTTCCTCACCTTTTTGTACCGTTATTGATTGTGATGTATGTAATTCCATATGTTCTATGTATATAATTCATGTGATTTAGTTGTATAATCATATTTACTTTACAGTGCTACGCAATATGTTGGCGCTATATAAATACATGTTAATAATGCTCATGCGCCACCAAATGCTGATGACTACAGGAAAAAGAGCGCTCAGGAAAGATGGCTGCCGTGAACTCCGCTTGAGAGGACCTAGGAGTAAGTAACAAGTTAGGGACATTTGCCCGGGGGGGAGGTAGGCCTACGTAGGGGGAGGTATTTTTGCGCCTAGGGGGTTGAATTCTCCTTTAAGGGAGCTAGCACACGGGCAGATTCGGGGAGATTTAGTCACCTGGCGACTAATCGCCTCTTCTGCAGGGCAACAATCTCACTGAACTGCTTCCCCCCCCACTATGAGAAAAAGCCAGCGCCAATACACTTACAGCACTTCGATTTCCGAAGTTAGACTACATTTGGGCTATATTAACTAATTTTATAGGTTAAGTTTTTTAATAACCTCCCATTTGAGTTGAGTGCATTTGAATTTATTAGTTAAAAAAATTCACATCACTTTGAAATTCAACCTTTGATAAATAACCCCTATATGTAGACCCCCCCCATTAGTAAAGTATGGGAACTCCTGCTTTAAAACATCTTCTGGATTCATTGCCACATTTGCCAGAAGTTGCCCCATTTTTCAAAAACAGTTTGTTTTGCAGCCGTTTCACTGGAAATTATGCTCAGACTTGCCTAATTGATTTCATGTCCCCCCCCCCAAGTTAAGACAGTCATTTGTGACAGTTGCAATTGTCATGACAATCCATTTCAAAGCAGTCCAGATTATAATGAGGAGAGTGACAATCAACCCCTGAAGTTCTCAACCAGCCATTGTACTGTTGCTAAATCAGGAAGTAATCAAGAGACCTGGGCGGAAAGTCATTCCTTTAAGTATGTTTTTAGCAACTGCTCTACTTTGGCCAGTCTTCAGGGGACAGACATTGATGAAACCATATACAAACCTATTGTTCAGCTTCAAGATGTAAGTGATAAAATGAAATGGAAATGAGTGAGATTGTGTAAATACAGAAATCTATAAAAAAAAAAAGAATTCCAAGTGCAGGACAAATCCACAGCAGTATTTTTTGACTGCAAAATTTTATTGGGAATGTGAAGAACACATGTTTCGGGCTAGGCCCTTTATCACTTGATCAAGGGCCTAGCCCAACACATGTTGTGTCCTTCACATTCCCAATAAAACTTTGCAGTCAAAGAATACTGCTGTGGATTTGTCCTGCACTTGGGATTTCTTTTTGATTGACTATTGGGGGATTGACACAGGATACCCTGCAGGATTACCAGAACCAGGCAACTAAACGGTGAGCTGCAGCCAATTTTAAATACAGAAATCTATTATATACAAAGTATTTACTGGATTCAAATATTTTAGTTACATCAATTTCTTGGGGCAATTCTGTGTTTAATTTACCGTTTATCATGTATCAGGTATTGGAACGGGGTGTATGAGTAAATAGAGTATTTCAGAAACACTAATTTTTGCTCCAGTTTCCCTTAGGTATGCCGATTCACATTACAGGAAAAAGTCGTCCCAAGCATTCTAGATAATGGATGCTGTACCTGCAATTTCGAGACATTACATTGTCCTTTGGTGTCAAAGGAGCATCTTGTTCTAAACTTCTACCAATAATTTTGCTCAAGAAACAAGTCAAGGGTTTTTCATAATTAACGATATATGCACAAGCCCTATTGAGCAAAAGGGAAAACACTTCAGTAAGAGTTACAGGCAGGACCAAAATGTTACAATTGCCTTGGAACAGTTCTACATTAGGTAAATGTTCCAATTAATTGAATGTTTGGTACATTTAAGTGTTTAACCCTGAAACAGCTAGTAACACTAGGATAATGCACATTGATTGAATGATCAGTTTCTCAGTCTGCAGTAAGGCTAAGAAAAGTGGATCCAATTCTCATTGTAGCTCCATGTATTTCAGACCAAAAATTAAACTTTTAGGGGGGCAAAATCTACTCGAGATGCCATGCCAGTCTGTAGAGGATCCAGTTTGTCCGCACACAGACTAAGCAAAGCCACAAAAACCAGCAAGGTGCAGTTAGAGGTGAAGAGCCAGATGGCACATTTCTTAAATTATAAGTAATCATGATCAACTGAAAAGTTTTAGAATTCATCATTAGTGATGGGCGAATAAAAATTTTGGGCGCGTGTCTGAAAGGTCACCCATTCTTTAATGCTAGCATCAAAATTGATGTGGATGGGCAAATTTTCAATTCACATTTTTTTTGCAGCTAATTTTTTGGTGAAAAGAAAATGGGAGATTTGCTCATCACTGTTAATCATTTTAACACATTAAAAGGTAAACCACCTATTTAATGTTGAGCATCATAAGCACAGCAGTACAGTAAACTGTACTGTAGAGTTCTAGTAGGCCAGAGCAATAGAGCAGAGATCTTACTCTAAAGCCAGTCTTCGGCTTCCACTTATTTTAGATGGAATATTAAATTGATAAGACATACCTATTGAACACTTACCAAATACGACCAGATCAAAATACACACTATAGATCGGCTTACTGATGCAGATATAAATACTTGTGCATTCAGGATTTAATACCCAAGTATAAGACAGTGCAACATGAGGTAGTGGAAAGTTTATTTACAATGGAGTTAAACAGATACTAAATGATGTAAAGAATGACGTGGGCATGCACTATGGTTTAAATGAGAGGGTCACAAAAGTAGACTAGCTGCAAATACAAATTTCTGAAAAACCTGAGGATTAAGGGAATGTCATATAAAATGCTTACTAACAACTACTCTACAGTTAACAAACCCTTTATAAAATAAAAAGACATCACACTTATGTACAATTTGTAAAAAAAAAATTCAAAAAAATTAAGCACGCTCCCCACGAATTCTTCTGGCTAACTGGATGTCCTTGGGCATAATGGTTACTCTCTTGGCATGAATGGCACACAGGTTGGTATCTTCAAAGAGGCCAACCAGATAAGCCTCGCTTGCTTCCTACAAACACATTGAGAAAAAGGTATCAGTTTTAATTGCGACTCTTTCCCCTCACATTAAATGCAAAGTGAAGATTCAAGCATACTAACCTGAAGAGCACCAATAGCTGCACTCTGGAACCTCAAGTCAGTCTTGAAGTCTTGGGCAATCTCCCTTACAAGTCGCTGGAATGGCAGTTTTCGGATCAACAGCTCAGTAGACTTCTGGTATCTTCTGATTTCTCTCAAAGCGACAGTGCCAGGCCTAGCAAGGAATTGGGATTTTTAAAGCATATTTATGAAACCGTGAAGTCACTTTGATAAATCTTTAATTAGGTTATTTACCGTGCATCTTGTGCCATTTAGCCCTATTTCAAATTGAGTATCTACCCCCATTTCTGCAGAGCAGTTATGTTTAAAGCTAGAGTAGTGTTTCTGAAGCAAACTTTACCACTGCAGTATCAAACACTAAATTATTTCCTTTAATGCACTGTTATTTTTCCCTTAATAGAAACCTATTGAAAGAATTAACATAATATTTCAACACTTTTTAATATTACAACATAGTTTAATGCAGTGAGCCTTTGATTACAGGAGAAGGAAAGGCTAAAACTAAGTTAGCTTTATCAGAAAGGTCTAAATACACTAGTAAATCCTAAGAGTAATGCTACTCCCGACTCCTGTCAAAAGCACCCGTATTTCTTTCATTCTATTGTGTAGACATGGGCTTCTGTATAAGACTTCCTTCTTTCAGGTTAAGCTTCCAGGGCTAGGGTTTGAGCATGCTCAGTTTGCTCCTCTCTCCCTCTAATTTGAACCCAGAACTATGATTAAGTAGGGAGAGAGTCAGACAAGAATGATGTCACACTAAGCCATATAGCAGCTGCCATACTAAACAGCTTTTAGAGCAGTTTACGCAGGCATGGTAAAGCATTCTGCAGAATATAGTCTTATAGCTTGCACTATTGTGGCTAATCTATTAATAAACTGCTTTGGTAGCTTTCCTTCTCCTTTAATGGCCATAATGCATCTATGCTTCAGTAGTTTACCTGTATCTGTGTGGCTTCTTCACACCACCTGTGGAAGGGGCACTTTTCCTTGCAGCCTTTGTAGCCAGCTGCTTTCTTGGAGCCTTTCCACCAGTGGATTTACGGGCAGTCTGCTTTGTACGAGCCATTGCTTGTTATTCTAAAAAGAAAAAATATTAATGACCCAACTACTAAACAAATTCCAGATGGCAATTTATCTTAAATTATACACTACTGCAGCCACATCCAACTACTATACTATTTTAGCTATAGTAGTCCCTATTGCACATTGTATGGTTAAAGGGATTCGGTAATAATTTGTGATTTTTTTTATTTCTAAAATCACTGTACACTGCAGACAATTCACTCTACAATATAAAATTTCATTCTTGAACCATCAAGTGTATTTTTCTAGTTGTAATACAGCCATCTTAGTCAAACTTTGAGAAACAAATTTCAGTGCCGAATTCTGTTTGAACAGCACTATTAACAGATTCACTTGGAAAGATTTTTTTTCCCCGTGACAGCATCACTTTAATTTCACATCAAAGCCCTGGACAGCTTTTAGACAGAAACATGATTAGGTTAAAAAAAAAAACTCATAGTTCATACTTTTTTCTAGAATACACCATAAACTAGAGGTCATACACTGGGTTTTAGTTAAAAACTGAGGCATCTGGTTCTTACAATTGTTCTGTTAGGCTGCTGGCAGGGGGGGAGAAGGGATTGATAGTACAGCAGTAAAGAGTGACTGAAGTACATGTCACATGAATTGGGGCAGCTGGGAAATGGACAGTGTTTAGCTCCATGTCAGATTTCAAAATAAAATGTCAAATATATCTCTATGGCAATATATCTATCCATAACAGTATCACTTTAATTTCTTATCAAAGCACTGGACAGCCTTTACACCAAAACAGGATTATGTTAAAAAAAAAAATGGCATGGACACGCAAATTTTGTTTTTTTCTAGAATAAACCTAGGCTACAGGTCACCCACTGGCTTTTAGCTAAAGAATAGAGGCAAGCTGAACCATAAAACTGAATTACAGTCCCATGTGTTCAAGCAGCTGAAAGGAAAACAAGATGATCTTTATATCCCTGTTAAATTGTAAGTGTGAAGCGCTCGCACAATATATTTGTAATGGGTTTAATGAGACCAAGCAGATGTGGAACGTTTAAGGAATCAGCGAGTGTTTAGATGCTCTGCCTCTAGCGGCGGCCTCGTGCTACTGCAGCGAGAGACAACCCGCCATTATGCGATCTGTATCTGAGGCCAGGGACAACAAAACATTCCTTAATTCCAATAATAAAACAAGGAATGCGCTGGGCTTGAAAAAAATAAATAAAACGTTAGAGACAATTGTGTCGCACACGTGACAAGCCAGTCTTGTTTGAAGAGTCAGTGTGACGCTCATAAGACACAGGATTGTGTTAAATAAAGAGCAGAATTGTGTAAGTAACAAATAAGTGTATTTGAGGCGCAGTTACACACGGCCAGGCAGTAGTGAGCGGGAAAAGCACAGACATAACGACACAGAGGAGTTTCCCTCACACAGAGGGGCTTATTCCCTAATTCCCTATGAGCGCCGGGGTGTGAGCCTCCATTACACGCCACTGCTGCCACACGTCCCTTCTTCATCCCCGAGCGGAGCGAGAACATGGCGCCGGCCGACTGGGGGGGGGGAAGAACATAGTAAGAGCCCAAAATTAACCGAAAATAAACCGTCCGGTCACTTGGCCGCGTTAAACTCCTCAACGGCCACTTTACAGCTTCCGGTCTCATGTGCAAAATCGGTAACGGCGAACGTTACCGAGTACACCGGAAATGGAGTGTTACCGATGGGTAAAAAAAAAACACCGCCCGCCAAACGGAATAAATATTATTAATCACCGGCAACATAACAAAATAAAAACAACAAATTATCCAACGTGAACAGCCAGTACAGCGCACACTTACCGATCACTCGCGGGAGCGCAACCCAAACGTTCAAACGCGGCGAGTAGGAGACAAACTAACGTATCAGCGAGCCCGCCACCCTCGCTTATATAAGCCGCTCTACGTCACGGATGACGTGTCGTCTTTGTTTCCCCCCCGGTTCTCTCGCTATTGGATAAAAAAGGCAGGGTTGGCTTCTGATTGGTGGGTTGAAATAGAGATGGGCAGGGCTTCGTGTTTCTACCGTGTAATCTGATCTGTTTCTGTGGGTTCCTCGAGCTGCCAAACTCACAGAGTTAAATTACAACTTCCCCAGAAACCGTGAGGGGCTGGCGCTGTTCTTTTTGTGCTTTACTGAACTACAGTCTGACGACTTTAAAATGACTAAATGTAAATCCCCCATGGGATTGCTAATAAAGGTTACAGCCCTCTCAGTTATGCCTGGGAAGCTTTGTCACTGGAGAACAAAGGGGAATTGTTCACAATTACCCCATATGTAGGGCCCTGGGAGGGTTAAAACAAGTACAAGTATATACACTGAGGAACAGGTCTATTTTATGTATAAGGCATATTAAACCTGCAGCCTTCAAACAGGGGGTCACTGACAAATGCTCTGTATGGCTACAAATGTATTGTTATTTCTACTTTTATAGCTTGTATTTCTATCCAGGCCTCTCCTATTCATATTCCAGTCTCTAATTCAAATGAATGCATGGTTGCTAGGATCATCTGGACCCTAGCAACCAGAGTGCTGAAATGGCACTAATGTAAATAGTGTAACTATTTATGTGTCTTTTAGGTATTTTACCTCAATTGTTACAAATTTATCTTTCACTTTTGGGACTTTGACACTGTATCAATTTTTTGAAGTACACAAATCTTACAATGATGAACTTTTAGGGGCCGATTCATCAAGCTCGAGTGAAGGATTCGAAGTAAAAAAACTTCGAATTTCGAAGTGTTTTTTGGGCTACTTCGACCATCGAATGGGCTACTTCGACCTTCGACTACGACTTCGAATCGAAGGATTCGAACTAAAAATCGTTCGACTATTCGACCATTCGATAGTCGAAGTACTGCCTCTTTAAAAAAAACTTCGACCCCCTACTTCGGCAGCTAAAAGCTACCGAAGTCAATGTTAGCCTATGGGGAAGGTCCCCATAGGCTTGCCTAAGTTTTTTTGATCGAAGGATATTCCTTCGATCGTAGAATTTAAATCCTTCGAATCGTTCGATTCAAAGGATTTAATCGTTCGATCGAAGGAATAATCCTTCGATCGTTCGATCGTAGCATTTGCGCTAAATCCTTCGACTTCGCTATTCGAAGTCGAAGGATTTTAGTTCCTAGTCGAATATCGAGGGTTAATTAACCCTCGATATTCGACCCTTGATGAATCGGCCCCTATGTGTCAATTATCTTTTAACTATTTCTCTTTTGTATTATGTAATTTTTGTATGCACTTTTGCACATTTAATCCAATTGAATCCAATTAATTGTAATTGGTCTATGTTTAAATGTTTCTTTACATCTTGATCCACATGCTTGAGAAAGGGGCGGAGCCCTGAAACGTTGCATTTGCACCTTTTGCTGTAAAAATTTTGGCAAGGGTTTCCCAGCAAACTATATCCCTCATGTGCTCGTGTGTTTATTCTTTGCCATAGGGCAAGAACATTTACATTTTTATGTGAATGTTCTTGCTCTGTGGCAGCAGTGTAACTAGAAATTGCTGGGCATCACAGCACAGAATTATGGACATTACATATTTCTCATATACATATACAATGCCCCATTGGGTATCCTATACCTCTTGGGCCCCCTCCTGTCCCAGCATCTGCTTCCTCTATGGCACTGTGATCCATGGCAGCAGCTGACTATTTCTACGTTTGCTGTGTGGGAATATGACACACTCCTAAGAAAGCTAACAGAACTGGGGTCAAATTACTCTGGATGAACCTATTTAAATTCTGCATTTGTTTTAGTCACGGGATACCATTCATAATCTATCTGAATTATGAAACTGTCAGTCAAACACAGGATATTGTATTCATGGTATGAAATACATAACCATTTATTTCTGAAAAAAACGTTAATGACAAAGTATATATGTGTTTGTCTCTTCTTCTATATTTATAATTTTTTGTTTTTAAACACCCCTAAAAGCTGTTTCCTGTTGCAAACACATTGCACAATCATTCAATGACAGGGTGAGATTGTTAGATTCAATGTATAGGGCTTTTATTGGACAAATATTCAATATTGTTTTAACTGAAAAATAGCGATACTTCTGTTATCTCATGCGCTAAACTGCACATACAGTGTTATCAAAGGTACTTTCATTTTATAGTTGATCTAACCTCCTTGGCTGTTTGAAATATTTTTATGGGGAGGAAAATTACCCCTCCAAGACCTGTGATGAGTGATGTCGAACAAATAAGTACATATACATATTATACTTAACCCTTTTCCTTCCAACAATCTGGCCTGGTTAACTGTGATTTGGGCAATACCAGAGCCGGGCCAAGCCAACCAGGCGCCCTAGGCATCCTGCCCAGTTGCTGCGCCGTCTGAGTGCATGCATGTGGGCAAGCTAGATGCTCGCGCGAACAGGCAATTGTGTGCATGCGCGAAACAACGCTTGTGCACATGCGCAAATAGGTGCGCTATCTCGAATAGATGAGAACAAGTGGGCGGTCAGCAGAGAAGGGACCGGACTAGTACATGCCTGGTGCCCCTCCACCTTTGTGCCCTAGGCACGCGCCTACTCTGCCTACCCCTAGTTCCGGCCCTGGGCAATACTAGTTGCTTGTTAAACCTGAAATTTGCTAACTTCTTCTTTGGAAGTATGGTTTGCCTTTAAAAATAATTATTACAAAAAAAAAATCACATACAATGAGGGGCTTTGACGTAGCATGTGAGCTTACATATTTTGGCCAAAGTGTAGTACAAACACATTTTTGTAATAATTATTATTAAAGGCAAACTGTCTGCTGGCCATTTTTCTCTTTCTGTTTGTGCACAAATATTGGCTTTTTTATCCTTTATGGTGATAGTCAACTCCAAAATGCTGGCTAGACCGAGCACTGGCACAAGGGTGCTTCTAGCAGCTGGTCAACGCCACAGTGTGGGTTAGACCAAGCACTGCCTATTTCCTAATGTGTTCCTTGGAAGTATGTCACTTTCCCTGTTGATGAATGTTGTTTCCAGGAAAAGGGTTAAAGCAGCATACCATCCATATAAAACTAAAGGTGGCCATGCATAGGCTGATTAACGCTGCCAACAGTCAAAGTTGGCAGCTTATTGGCCAGTGTATTGGGCCATCCAAGGGCCTTCCCATCTGGCCAAAAATCTCTGGCAAATCTGCCAATGTATAGCCACCTTAAGACCACATTACTGGTACAACCAAAGACAATACAGTATGTAAAGGTGCTGTGTTTGCAATCCTACATCTCTATCCTAGATAGAGTCAGAACTAGAGAACATTAATGGAAACAAATACTGCTTTCACTTGGAATTACATTTACAATTAACTTCAGAAACCATTGAAAATAGTATAAAATATTATTATAAATAATAATAATAGTATAAAATACATGTATAAAATAAAGTTTCTTATAAATTAGTTTATATTTTTATATTTCTATGTTTCTAGGTTTCTGTAATCTACTTAATGGGGCATTACACATGTATAGTGTCTCACTTAGGCCACTGCCTTTTTTGTATATTGTATGCTAAAAAAAAATGCAGCTTGGCCAGTCAATACACATATCAATGCAACATAGCTGCACTTTACTACTTCCTTATTAGAACAACAATTTTCAGGTGTAAACAAAACACTTTAGTCTGGCAAAATTGTTTCTCTCATTTCCACAAATCACACTTTTGTTGATGGTTTTGTGGCTCTGCCTTCCCTTTGTGTCCAGTACTGGTGCTATGACTATGAATAGCTCTCTGAAAATAGAGATGATTGTGGTTTTTTAAATAACAAGGAGTAATCAGTACAGGCCGGTTGTAACCAAAACATGTCCTTTTGATAGTTATATTAGAGGTTACAGCATAATTTTATTCATGATCTTACAATAGTGAGTGCTGTTTTGGAAATGTGAATGTCAGTCAGAAATTTGGTGGAAAGTGGAAACACGTTATTCATATGTTCATATCATCCATAAAGCATACAACTCTCTTTATTTTGGAAGAACTGAATAATAAACAAGGGTAGGACTGCCCAACTATAGGCCCATGATACTTATGTGGGCTTTATAGATAGCACTGAGGCATATTATAAAAGTGCTCATGCGTAGTACTTCTTGTATGGTCATAAGTGCATCAGCAAATGAAACAAGTTAACCTGAAAATAAAAATTTGCCTAATAAAAGAAAACATAATCTAAGCAACATTACTATATACATTTATTTAAAATATGCCCAATCAAATAACTGAACAGTAGTTGAATACACACGAGTTCCTACTGGTTTTTAGCTATAATCTGTATTTTAACCTGTTACTGAATATTATTAATACAGTTAAAGAGATTTCCTGTTCCAAGTTCAGAACACCAACTTAAAGATTCAAATGATTATGAAAACACCTCCAGGAAAACCCATTAATGTGGGCACAGGTCTAACAGAAATTTTGATTTGCTTAAATGAATCACATTCTCCAACTAGTGTTTCAGAAACCTACATCATATATTTAAGATCTTGTATGGACAAATATATCTTGGTGACAGTAGATGTTTTATCATTATATACAAACAGAGAATATGAATTGGGTCTACCAGTGGTGTTTAAAACTCAATTATGTTTTCTATGCAGGTCCCTTTTACAGGCAAATGAAGGGGGAGGGAATGACAGTGGTTGTATGCTTCACTCCCATTTTGCCCAACTTGTTTACATCAACTAGGGACTAGAACAAAGCGCTCCAATATGCACATTTGCAATTTATTGAAGCAGATGTTAATTCTGCAAATTCATTAATTACTTCGCTCCACCTATATAAAGCCAACAAATGGATGCCTAAACTTCAAATAATAACAAGTGTTGCTTGTAAGAGCAAAATTAAACTACATTTAAAGAAGAAATACTTAGGAACAAAAAAAGTAAGTTTGAAAAAACGATATAAAAGAGTTTCTAGGGAAAGTAAAGACTGAGGTGGCCGAGATAGTAGGAGAAAACTACTGCTACTTAAAAAGAAAATTCATTAAACTTAATGAAATGGGTAAATATATGAAATGGGTAAATATAGTGAAAGCTAGACTACTATTGTACCAAATATAACAGTAAGAGTACATGTTTAAGGAAATGTATTAGGATATAACAAAAGCAAATATATTTACATGACCAGAGGCTACACTGCTTGGCAGACAAGGTTAGCTGAAAATGCCTAAAAAAAGGAATGGGAAGTAATACTTTGGGGAAAAAATATGTGACCTGAAAATATATTAAGATAAACAATGTTTACAGGTATGTTTGTATGGAATACAGGTATGGGACCTGTTATGCAGAATGCTTGGAACTGGGGTTTTCTGGATAACGGATCTTTCGTAATTTGGATATTCATGCCCTAAGTCTAATAGAAAAACATGTAAACATTAAATAAACTCAATAGGCTGGTTTTGCTTCCAATAAGCAATATTCGTTAGGATTAAGTGTAAGGTACTGTTTTATTATTACAGAGAAAAAGGGAATCACTTTTAAAAAATTGGATTATTTGGATCAAATGGAGTATATGGGAGACAACCTTTCCATAATTCAGAGCTTTCTGGATAACAGGTTACCGGATAATAGATCCTATACCTATACTGAAGATTTAGTTTATTAGTTAGAACAGGGATGTGGTTTAGAATATATAGGCAGAGAGAAAATATTAGAGCAGGAACAGGAGTAGTACATATTCTATTCCTAAACACCAAAATATTTGCATTATGTAGGCATTTCTATTCCCCAGCATGTTTTAAAACCATACACAGGCAAATTTAAGGTTCTGATTTGGCCACTTCAGAGTTGGCAGCTTATCTGGGCATGTAGAGGGCCTGCCAATGGATATCTGGCTGAAAATGGACCATAAATCTAAAAATTGTTAAAAGTTTGAACAAGGAGCACTTCTTATTTTAATACTCTTTTACCATTTCCCAGTTATATTTGCATTTCTTTTGACACCAAAGTTAAAACATAGTTGGTTCACAGGTGGTCACTGTAGCTAAATAATTATTTAGGAACGTTGTTTCACACTTGGGGATGCCAAATGTTAGGCACCACCAAGTGAATGTATTTACTTAACTGAAATCCTGACGCATGTGCAGTAGAATTAAAGCTTTTTAGTTAAAGTTCGACTTTTTTACTCTACTGCACATGCACAACCGCGAGAAGCAAGAAGCCAGAAGAGGATCGCGCCATGGCGCTCACTGGAAAACATCGGGCCAGTGCAGTTTTCTGCTAATAAGAGCACCGGCTCGAGGTTTCAGGTAAGTAAATACATTCACTTGGGGGTGCCTAACATTTGGCGTGAAGAGTGAACGACTTTCCTTCTCCCTTAAAGAAGCTTTTACATTTTAATCCATAAGGTTGCTTAAAGTCAAGACATCATCTATTATTTCCTTTACATACTGTATATAGAGCCAACATATGTCTCAGTTCTTTACAGAGATTATGGATCATTTGCATCAGTTCCTGTCCCAGTGGCAATTACTTTTGTAAAACTTTAGCTTACACACAGGCCACCAAACAAACGAAATGCAATACCATTAGGCGGAAATAAAGGGGATGGAAGCTCTCACAAAACCAATGAAATCCCATGGAGCAGCCTTCAAGCAGCAGGAGGGACATAAAAGTGCAGTGAGTATTTTTGCTACAAGGCAGGGCTTGTCTTAGGTTACAATATACCATTCAAATAGCTGTCCCTGGTAAAATTCGGCCAAATACAGATCAACGGAGGGCACTCCAACGACAACAAAGGTGCAAAAGTTTTATATGAGGTGCAATCTCCTTGTTGTTCTTCCTTTTTTGCCTAAAACATAGAACTGGGTGGTATGTATATATAACTGACAATATTGTTGTGTATATATTGTTTTGATAAGATACAATTTTGATCGATATACATTTTATTGGCATAGTTAATATAAAGAGATTCTTTTTCATACTACCTTTTGTTTGTATTTTTTTTTGAGTGTGCATACCCAATAAATTTGATATAAAATTCAGCCAAATTTATTTAGCTTTTTTTTTTTTTTTTAAAACATGATGGCCCAGCCCAGAGGCTAGCACTGCTGCCTTGCATTGCTGGGGTCCTGAGTTCAATGCCAGCCAGTAACCTTTCTACAAGTATTTTTATGCCATCCCTGGGACTGAAGCAGTATCCTCCATACTCTAGTCTCCCCCCACACTTCACAAACATAGAGGCAGGTTAATGTACTTCTGGTAAAATTGGCAGTAATGTGTGTGAATGTTATTGGAACCTTAGACCATGCCTGATAGGGACCTTAAATTGTAAGCTCACTGGGGAACTTATGTGAATGGTGGGAAATTTAGGGCTAAACTCAGTGGGAGATTTTGTAGGAAAGTGTAAAGGTGGCTATGCACAGGGAGATGTCGCCAAACGAGTGGATCTCTACCCAATATGCCCACATTGAGGTGGGCGATATTGGGCTGATCCCCATGCCTAAAGTTGCCACCTTTGCTGATGGCTAGACCCGAACAGGGTGGATAGTATTGGGGGTGGGGCAGTGATGTAGGAACAGGCATGATGACATCAGAGGTGGGCACAATGATGTCCGCGGGAGGCTATTGCCTCACTTAGATGACAGTGTCAATGTTTTAAAGTGTTGTTGTCCAGATCAAAACCACACAGGTGGCAACCCTATCTCTATTCTTCCTGATGAGTAAGCCCAATTAATTTTTAATTACAGGTAGGAGATCTATTATACAGAAATCAATTATCCAGAAAGCTCTAAAATACAGCAATGATAATTGAGAAAAAAAAAATCTTATTTTTGATTAATTTGCATTTTTCTGTAACAATAAGAAATTAACTGCACTTGATAGAAACTAAGCCATGTTGGGGTGAGTATCTTAGTATTTTAGGGGCATATTTATCAAGGGTCGAATTTCTAAATGATAAAACTTAGAAATTTGAATTCAAAAAGACCAATTGAAATTAAGTTGAAGTTTTTTTTGGTCGAATAGGTCAGTTTTCAATTGAATAGGTCCGAATTCGGCCGAATTAGAATTGTACAAATCGAAGGAATATCGCATTCGATCGAATTCGATTCGAAGTTTTCCCCCAAAATATCTTCGTCTTTCAAAGTCCACCAATAGACTCCAAATAGGATTATGGAGGTCACTCATGGGCTAAAACAACAATTCGGCAGGTTTTAGATGGCGAATGGTCAAAGTCGAATTTTTAAAGGTATTCGAATTTTTGAATTTTTTTCAAATTCGGATCGAATTTGGACTATTCCCTATTCGAAAAGAGCTTGAAATCAAAATTTTTTCATTTGAAAATTCACCTCAACCTTTGATAAAATCAGCGCCTAAATGATTTTCAGGTATTGGCCAGATTATTGTTCGGGTTTCATAAGGCTGAAAACCGAACAGAAAGTTGACACCTGAATAGGCCTTACAAAAACCAAACTGTTTGGGTCAAAACCGAACAGGTGGCAACCAAACGATCGGATCAGAATGGAGGCTATAGGGTGGTCAGATTGCGGGACCTTAGGTTGCAATATAGCATTCAAATAGCTGTCCCTGGTAAAATTCAGCCCAATACAGATCTTGAGATCACATTGAGGTGGCCGATATCGGGCTGATCCCCAGGGCCCAAAGATCAGATCAGAATGGAGGCTATACGGGCGGTCACTTTGCGGGACTGCATCAGCAAACAGATGCAGGGATTTTTTACCCTGCCTGGGCAACATCTGACCGACTTTTGGCCAGATATCAATCGGGGACGCTCGTCGGATGGCCACACACACGGCCAATAAGCTGCCGACTCTGTCTGTCCACAGCTTTTATTGACCTGTGGTCTGCATGCTGTGTCTTCATCCAATGAGATCAAATCTCATGGTGTCTGACTGACATTTTTTTTTTATTGAAATACATTGAATGTTGGAAGTAGTTGCATGAACAAACAACACCAAACTTTATCTGATCTGACTTTACATTGTAGCTAGATCAGATTTCGTAGCGTAGAACAAATTTTGTGGTGTTGCGTGTAGTTACATTGCAACATGGGATCAAATATGATAAAAAATTCCAGTGTCGTTTTACCCTTATAAGTAGTTGAATGGAACAGTTGGGATGACAGTTGTATTGTCAGTGTGAGGGAACAAAGCAAGGGGAAGGGTTGTTTTGATATTGTCAGTGGGGAGGGACCAATGCGAGGGGAGTGTGAAAAGGAAATGGCTGTGCTGTGAGGAGGAATAATAGGAGGTTTCTCTTGTTAATGGGAGAATGAATACAGACTAAATTGAGGCAGAATCGCAGCTGGAAGAACGAGGCTGTTTCCACAAGAGGAAATGCATGAGGATGATGAGGAGACTGTCTGTGTGAGGAAGCTGGTATTTGTGAAGAGGAATAACAGGGGCGCTGCCAAAAGAGAGAATAGGGTCGTGTGTTCTGTACATAGATGAACATCTAATGGGCTGAAGGAATACATGAAAGGAGGAATACGAAAGCTGTAGTCTGAACTATGAGAATGGGTATGTTGTCCGTGGCGAGTGTTTGGACATTCAAACAGACCATTCAATTAAAATGTGAAGGCGAACGGCCAAACGAGTCTGTGTGAGGAGCAATAAACCCAATAAACTATGAGGGCGGAGCTGGGATGTGAGAGGATGTTGACACATAGGAGAGGGAGGTGTGGCCACCTCTATTATGGGAAAGTGTTTGAGGGAGGCAATGTTGTCATTGTAAGGGGTGTGGCCTGTAGGGGGAGGTGCCTACTCCAGAGTTAGAAGAGCTGGGCACGATTTGTTGCCTGTCAGAGTTGGGGAGGTGTGGCTGCGGGGGCGTGTATGAAATGGAGAGGGAGCGCTTCCTATTTGTGCATTTAGTTGGGAGGCGTAGCTGTAAAGGGGAGTGAGTGTGGCACTGACGCGGTCAACATGGGGAATGTGTTGTGTGTGGAGAGATGAGCTCAGTGTGGGAGGAGCGCTGCTGAGGGGTGTTGTCAGTCTAGGGAGGAGTGACGAGTCAGAGACTCCAGGATTCCCGCGCATGCGCGCAGCTTTGTTTTGACTGAAAATGCCGTCGGTTTCGAAAACGGCGCAGAACGGCTCCCCACAGACCGAGAAACCGACTCACTACACGTAAGTGCTGCAGACAGCGCACGGCTCCGTACATACCCGCCAACATGCATTGTGTCCGAGGCGCTATTTATCCCTAGCCGATTCGCCAGCAGCTCCTGATGCAACCGACAAATTAGGCCCGGGACATCCCCCCTTCCCGCTGCAGGTGGTCGCGATAATTGATGTTTACGGAAGCATCGGTCGCTTCTCTGTTCCGCTCGCTCTCCCTCCCTTGCGATTAGCGCGGCTCTTACGCCAGTGACGTAGTGCGCCGAGCGATGCTTAAGAAGTTGCGCTGCAGTTGGAGGAAACCGCTTTTGTGAATAGCCGTGAGAGCGGCGCCTGCTGGTCCCTGGCCACTTTTCCTCCTTCAAATAAAAGCCATTTTCCCTCCCTTCTTCCTTCCATCGCTCTCGGTAGTTACATGACAGCCACTTGTTGCAGGCTACGCGGACCATTATTAGCTGCGGTTTTATTGATTCCTGCGATTCAGCCACTCACTTTCTGTATTCTCGTTCTGTTTTCAGGGGAGAGTTTTAGTTCGGCAGCGCAATCATTGTGGGTTTTGTGCATTGTAAGCAGTAATGTAGCGAATGGCTGCTCTCACCATCTGCTTGCATTCACTTTCAGCCCTACAGCCAGTGATTAATAAATATATTTACAGCCTACTTTGCACTATTGGGGCTGTAGAGTAGGAAACAGATGGGAGAGTGGTGCCTGCAGGCCTCTGTGCTGCTCCAAGGATCTAGCTGAACTTCACTGCATTCTTACTTGTCTTCTTAATAACACAATAAAGCCATTTGGGATATTTACTATTGTGTTTACTTACCCTTGCATGTGGCTGTGCCTCTTGTGTTCTAATAAATTCATTTAAAGGGGATGTAAAGGCAAAAAAAAAAAAATAACTTTTACTTTCTTTAAGGAAAAAGAAATCTATCTCCAATATACTTCAATTAAAAAATATGTACCGTTTTTATAAGAAACCTGTTTGTATGCAGTGAAATTCCCCCTTCGTTTTACTTGGTTTGACTTCTGCAGATAGGACGGTCCCTAACTGCTCTGCAGGGAAACGATCAAACAGCAGGTGGAGCCCTCCATCTTTCTTCCCAGAACGTGAGCATCTTTGTTTGTTTCCCTATAAAGCAGCCAGCAACTGTGTAGAGATTTGTATTCTGAAGACTAGTTTTGTTCAGGTCAGGTTTTTCCCCGACCCTAACCCACCCTCCCTTAGCCCCCCGCATCCGGGTTCCTTTTATAGACCCGCGCCGGCCCGCTGATGACGTCACAAAAGTCGGAAGCCAGCATTTGAAGGTGGCGGGCATGGAGAGCAGGAGAAGAAACCGACACCCGCGAAAAGGAATGCGAGGTTGGCCCGAAGATCCCTAAGATTAACCTCCCAACAGAAGCCCAGGCCACACTGAGCATGTGCATAGTCTTGATCTTGCAAAGATGTTTAACAAAGTTACATAATGATGACCCCCTGCGGCCAACTTTGAAAGCATAAATCATTTGTTTAATTAGGTTTCTGGTGCAGTAAGCTAATGTTTAGGATACAAATAGGGTGGCCATACGGCAGGTGTGCCGGTAAAACACCTGCCAAGGCCGGGGCCGGCATTTCAAATTTACCGGCAATGTAGCTGCCGGTAAATTTGTAATACCCCTAAAAAGGCCCTTGGCCCGCCCCCAATCCAATAAAAACTTACCTTTTTCTCTGCCTTCTGCCCATTGTGTGCCGGGGCTCCACCCCTTTGATGCCATGGCCCACCCCCTTTGTTCCCGCCCACACCGCTGTCTAATTGTGTGCCGTGACTCCACCACTTTGATGTCACAAACCCACCCCTTTTGTACCCACCCCCACCACTAGTCTGTGAAAATTTTGTAAAAAGGTGGCAACCCTATATACAAAATACAGCATTTCTAGGATTATTCTATTTGAGACTTTAGTTCCCCTTTAAATAAGTTTGTCTGCCGCCAGCATTAGTGTGAACAGTTTTACACAACCATTTGGAGAAAAAGTGCTAAATATGATCTCTAAAACCCTTTGGATTTGAATCTAGATCTGTACCCTATAGGTGTCCAGAAGTGGTCAGGTACTTTCATCCATCTGCACTTGTATTGGGCAGGGGGTGGGGGGAAGCTGACATAATCCTGATAGATTGTAGATGATTTGTGGGCCTGTTTAAGATTTTCATCTGCCCAGTCAACAAGTCGGATAAAATGGAGTCTATGGGAGACGGCCATTACGTTTTTCCGAGCTTTCTGGATAACGGATCCCATATGGGGTTATTGCTGGTTTGTTATTGACTTCATAGCTATGATATAAACATTGCTTTTGTTTGCATCTGTTGGGTGCATATCTTTAGTGTGCCCAATATGATTTTCAGCTGGGTTTTTTGGCATCTGTATATTCTCTTTGTAGTGTAACTTTGTTTTGTCATGCCTACACCTGAAACCCAGTTTCTAACTATTTGCTTTGGGGTAATACTCACTAAAAAAAGAATGGCTCGTATTCTCTGTTTTAACAGGTATCTGAAAGAATTCCGGACTGAGCAGTGCCCACTTTTTCTGCAGCACAAGTGTACTCAGCACAGGCCCTTTACTTGTTTTCACTGGCATTTCTTAAATCAGCGCCGCCGCCGTCCAATCCGACGGCGCGATGGGACATTTAACTACAGCCCAGATGTTTATTGTACAAAGTATGACGAAACCACAGGAATGTGCCCAGATGGAGATGAGTAAGTGTGACTGTTCATTTCAATCCTACAATTGCTTGAACCATTCGTTGGTTGAGTTGTACTCGATGAGTTATGTCACTCAGCCTGCGTAACTATGTGCTTGAGAATTCTGCAGTTCTAAATGCTTTCTGTTAAATGGATGCTAAATATCTAATGATTATTGGCCTTGTCTGCTGTTATTCTTCATAAACCTGCTGAGTGTGTAAGAATGCTAGAACATTATACAAGCACTCAACTACTCATCAAGTTAGGCTACAATTCTCTGAAATATGATTGTTCCTTGGTATAATTTATTGTAAATAAAGGGCAAGGCCAGACATGGTGTTTTTACGTTGTGTTTTTAAAAAAGCTCAGTCGGGCGTAAATACGCCACTGAAACCACCAGCGACCGTCTACATGCATTTTTCAGCACGTAGCATTTTTCCCAACATGCATTTCTCGTTGTTCTTGTTCCCCATAATTCTGCTGGCTGGAAATAGAAAAATAGAAAAGATATTTATAAATAGAAAAACTATTTATATGCAAAATGGAGCAGGAATTATTGTCAATACGCACAGGGTCAGACTGGGGGGGCCCAGGGCCCACCGGGACTTGCTGTCTAGGGTCCCCCTGGCCCCCCTATCGCGACGTCACGCAAGAAGCCGCACGGCATTCATGCGTGCATGGAGCTGCACGGCGCGCATATGCGCACAGCCGAACAGCGCTGCGCGTCGCCTAATCAACCAGGAGATCGGGAGAGGGGGTCTGGCCTGGCGTATATGCGTCATTTATCTCGCGAGTAGTGTTGGACTGGCCCACCGGGATACCAGGAAAACTCCCGGTGGCCCAGGTGTCAGGGGGCCCTTGTGCTGCTAAACATTTGGCCTATTTCATGGCCATTCTCTATTTCTTTGAGAACAAAGAGGCTAAATAGATGGAATAATAGATTATAGTATGTAAAGAAAAGAGACTAGGAGAATAGAGATTGAGCGCGGAGAGGAAAAATAATAATACTTAGAGTGGGCCCCTGGTCTACGGTTTTTGGGTGGGCCACTGGTGTCCCAGTCCGACACTGCTCGCGAGAATTTGGACGACATATTTAAAATACGCTGCTTATTTACGTAACGGGTGGTTTCAAACTTGCAGATCCCGTAGAGTCTATTGATTTGGTACTGGCGTCCCGTGGCAGATTTCAGCTTGCAAGCGCCCTGTGAGAATTGCCATAGTGTGTTTTCCATTAGTTTCAGTGGTAGTTTAGTTTATTCTTATTTACGGCCGACTGAGCTTTTGTAAAAACGCCACGTCTGGCCTTGCCCTAAAGGAAAAGTATTTTCTGCTTGGGGTGCCAAAAGTTAGGCAACCCCATAGTGGCATAACTAGATATTACTGGGCCCCACAGCAAATTATTTTTCAGGCCCCCAAATTGTCTAGAGGTTGACCTGTTTTACCAAAATTTATTGAAATTGTATATGAATTAGGGCCTCATGGGGCCCTTTTACCTCCTGGGCCCCCCTGCAGTCGCAGGGTCTGCTTCCTCTGTAGTTACGCCCTTGCACTCCCAATTGATTCTATCTACTTACCTGACCCAACCTGTAAACTGTTCTAAATTGATACATTTAGTTGGTACATTTTTTATCTTTGTCCCTGCTGAGCAGAATCTCTGGATTTCATTACAGGCAGCTGTTAAAATTGATACAATAGTTGCTAATACTCCAGAGATGCTGCTGACAAATGTATCAACTCAATGTTGCAAAATTGTGACAGTTTAGAGTCTGCACCTGAATTACTGAGCTGCCAAACACCAGAGACAGAAACATTCAACGTTAAACTTAGATTTGGAAAAACAGTAAAAAATAAATAATGGAAAATAATTGAAAAAAGTCTTTATTTCTGGGAAATAATCTGAATACAAAGTGTTTGGAAGATGAACACCCCCTTTAAAGAAACAGTTCAGTGTAAAAATAAAAACTGGGTAAATAGGTTGTGCAAAATAAATAATGTTGCTAATAAAGTTAGTAAGCCAAAAATTTAATCGATAAAGGCTGGAGTTACTGGATGTCTAACATAACAGAACACTACTTCCTCCTTTTCAGCTCTCTAACTCTGAGTTAGTTATTTTTATACGGAACAATTCCTTTAAGCCATGCTTTATATGTGTTTGAAAATAAAGACATAAATTAACTGGGAACTAATGATACACACTGGTAGCCTAACTCGTATGTAAGAATCACTACTCTTTTCTTCCCTCCTGACGTTAAGGCTATGAACACACAGCAGCAGTTGTCAGCCTGCATATATTTGCAGGGTGAGAGAAGCAGATCTGCCCAGTGCAGTCACGCACAACGGAGCTGAAGTCAGTATTTGGGCTGACCTCGGCCTGTGTGTGGCCGCACACGGGCTGATTCGATTCAAATCAATGGAGCAGGGGCACTGAGCAGATCTGCTTCTCTCATCCTGAGAGTAGAAACCTACTCGAAAGAGCTAAAAAAAGGCATCTGCTATTTGTGTCTTTGCAGCTGTTTCTGAACTACAACTAACCGCATTTTCTCATGGCTTTGTCTCGTGTGTAGAGCTAGTGATAGCTCAGCTATAGTTGAAGAAGTGTAGAAATTCCAGTGCTTACAATAATTGTCTGCTTTTACTTGACATACTGTTCCTGAATTTGCTTTTAGGCTGTTTGATGAACAAACACCATGTTTTCTTACCGTATTCACTACCACGTGCTGTAGGCTGTGTGCTTTGTATGCATTACAATGGGAAGCAGCTGTGCTAGTGTTTTAGCATGCTTTGATCACCGTGGTTTTCCCTGAACAGATTGTGTCAATTAGAATTTTGTGTTTTTTATCCCTAAAGGGGTAATATACCACTGTGTTCAACATGAGCCCAGTAGTTTTTGTTTGCGCTAAACAATGCATAAAAGAGAAAGTAAAAAAACTTGATTCCAACTCCTCATTCCTTTAAAGTAATTGTGGGAGGAAGTGAAGGAAGGAAGGAAGAAATCCCAATTTCAAATATTGGCTACTACTATTGTACCTGGGTCTAATGCTCTTTTATTCCTCCGCTAATGTGCCAAGCACATCGATGGACCATTTACATTTTATAACTTCTCTCTCTCAATTAAAAAATATGATGTGAACTGTGAAGGCAAGAACACACACAGATGGGTATGTAAATAAATAATTTTCCAGTCCCTGATGTAACTTACCTCTTTGCAATGGTTTTGCAGAACATTAAAACCGGTTTGGCTCTAGAGGAATATATCTACAAATCTGGGGTGACTTTTACTCAGAAATCGTAAACTATAGTAATTAAGCATGCATTTGCATCATTGACATCATTGCAGACAACTAATCTAAGCATTTATGTGGCTGCTCTGGGTTGGTAATATATAAACTTTTTCACTCCACCGCAAGTCATTATATTTTTTAACTCAAAGTGTGCTAGTTTTTGTTTTCATTTTATCTTTTAAAGATTTCTTACTTCCATAGAGTGCATCAGTTTGCAACAAATTAGCAGAAGGAGAAAAAAAAAAAAAGAAATACAGTATAGAAAGGAAAGACTGAACGAAAATAATCCTCCAGGGGCCAGGCATAACCAAAAGATTCATCCAGGGGCCAGACATAGCCAAATTAATCCCCTAGGGGCCAGGCATAACCAAAAGATTCATCCAGGGGCCAGACATAGCCAAATGAATCCCCTAGGGGCCAGGCATAACCAAAAGATTCATCCAGGGGCCAGACATAGCCAAATGAATCCCCTAGGGGCCAGGCATAACCAAAAGATTCATCCAGGGGCCAGACATAACCAAATTAATCCTCCAGGGGCAAGGCATAACCAAAAAAATCCTCCAAGGGCCAGACATAACAAAAGAATCCTCCAGGGGCCAGGCATAACCAAGAAAATCCTCCAGGGGCCAGGCATAACCAAAAAAAAACCCCAGGGGCCAGGCATAACCAAAAAAAACCTCCAGGGGCCAGGAATAAAAAAAAGAATCCTCCAGGGGCCAGGCATAACCAAAAGAATCCTCCAGGGGACAGGCATAACCAAAAGAATCCTCCAGGGGCCAGCCATAACCAAAAGAATCCTCCAAGGGCCAGACATAACCAAAAGAATCATACAGGGCCAGGAATAACCAAAATAATCCTCCAGGGGCCAGACATAACCAAAAGAATCCTCCAGGGGCCAGGCATAATCAAAAGAATCCTCTAGGGACCAGGCATAACCAAAAGAATCCTCTAGGGGCCAGGAATAACCAAAATAATCCTCCAGGGGCCTTGGATGTTGCTCCCAGTGGCCTCAAAGCAGGTGCTTATTTTTGAATTCCAGGCTCGGAGGCAAGTTTTGGTTGCATAAAAACCAGATGTACAGCCAAACAGAGAATCCTGTAGGCTTCCCGTCCACATAGGGGCTACAAATTGGCCAATCACAACCCATATTTGGTATCCCCAGGAACTTTTTGCATTCTTATGTTACTCTCCAACTTTTTTTTTTTACATTAAAATATGGCTCACAGGCAAAAATGGGGCAACAATAAATAAATAACTGGCATATAGGGTGGGCTATATTTTGATGTAATTGTTACCCAATGCTCAGATCTGTGTTCATTATTGGACCCTGTACATTTTAAATTACTTGTACAATATGATAAAATTGCACACCATGTTTGGACAAAAAAAACTAAAAATCTAATAGGCTTATGGCTATTCTGTGTTTGTAGCAGTTTATCAACTGAGTGAAATGACATGGCCATACAATACCATTCCATTTCTGTATGATCTGATTGCTCAGCCAGTAGGCAAGCTGACTGGATTTGTTCGGTTCTGTCACCAGATCGCAAAAGTACAATTTTGTGTCGGGTCAACTTTGCTAACAATCTATGGAAATCTCTATACATTATGGGAAGGAATCGGTAGATACAGTAGAACCATCTAAGACATTTCATTTATGGTTTTAACTGCTGCTTTATCATATTTCCGGTCTGTTCATTGCTTCATTGTTTACATATGTTTAAATTCCATCTGCACAGGAATGCTAGTAATTGAACAGACTCATTTCACACTGGCCTTGACTAGAGTACTCGTTTCTGATGTAGTTTGCTATGAAATACTTTGGTGACTCACTACACTGTCATTGCTTGTTTTCCACTTTATGTAGCCAATTATAAAATGTATTGTTCAATGACAAAATATTATTGCTCATTGTATTGTTCCTACATTCAATTGTTTTCTCAATAATTATTTATATAATGAGTCAAATGTTTATGTCCTAATACTACAAAACAAGTAATCTTAACGTATGGGTCCCAATGCTGCCATTGTCCTGCTAAATCCTAAAAGTTTGATTTGAGAGTGGTAAAAGGACAAGAATTTGGGGTGAATGACATTTGGGATTTTGTGAAGGGGCATGGCAGTTTTTTTATTTGCTAACTTAGGGGCACGTTTACTAAGCTCGAGTGAAGGATTCAAATGAAAAAAACTTAAAATTTCGAAGTTTTTTTTGGCTACTTCGACCATCGAATTGGCTACTTCAATATACGACTTCGACTTGAACAATTTAAACTAAAAATCATTCGACTATTTGATAGTCGAAGTACTGTCTCTTTAAAAAAAACTTCGACTACCTACTTCGCCAACTAAAACCTACAGAGCACCAATGTTAGCCTATGGGGACCTTTCCCATAAGCTTTCTTAGCAATTTGTGATCGAAGGAAAATCGTTCGATCGATGGATTAAAATCCTTCGAATCGTTTGTTTCGAAGGATTTAATCGTTCCATCGAACGATTTTTCCTTAGTTCGTTCGATCGAACTAAATGCGGCAAATCCTTTGACTTCGATATTCGAAGTCGAAGGATTTTACTTCGATGGTCGAATATCGAGGGTTAATTAACCCTCAATATTCGACCCTTAGAAAATGTGCCCCTTAGTATTATGGTGCCCTTTTATTCCTAAGAGCAGCAATGTAGGTCACTATGATCCCCAGAATATGATAATTATAACAAGGTAATATGACCTGGCTGTCTCCCCCGCTACTCTCGGCGCCACCATCTTTTTACGCCATCCACATCCACTGCCTCCTTACTGCTGGAATTCCTCTGTAGGGAATACTCTCATAGACCATTGTTCTTCGTCAGATTGCATGTATGTTTATATATTTTAGGGTTACTTAATTTCTGATGGACAGTGATACCCTGTGTCTAGAGATGGCTTTTCCGTCGACACAATGGGGCTCATTTATAAACACTAGGCATATTCCTGGTCAGACTGGACCTTTGGGGGCACACCGGGGTTCTATACTGCCAGGGCCTTGTGGCGCGTGTGTCCCACATGCGCGAACGCCGCAGCACATATACACAGCACGCATGCATGCCGCCCCGCTGGCCAACAATTTTTTTTTAAAATAAGCCCACCCAAACAGGCACTGTGTCTGGGCCGGTGGGGGCCCACAAGGCCCAGTCCAACTATGCGCGGTGGAAACTGGGGCCGGAAGGGAGTTTAGGAAGCAGCATTAATAGCAGGTCTAAGCCCACAACAGCCGGGGCTCGCCAGGTTTTTTCCCGGTGTCATGCCGGCCCAGTCCGACCCTGGGCATATTTGCACCTAGTAACCCATAGCAACCAATCAGTGACTGGTGATGTTTAGCCTGCTGCAGGATGAACAATGAAAGCAAACATTTGATTGGCTGCCAAGGGTTGCTGCCCAGGTGCAAATTTGCCCAGCGTTTTAATTTGCTCTATTGCATAATGTACCTATAAAGCCATTTGCTGCCAAGAAGTAAACTCCCCATCTTCAAGATCTGTGTACTAATGCTAAAATTAAATTGTTGGTGCAGTCAGAGAAACCCCCCATGGACTATAAGACATAGGGAGCCGTCACTAAAGCTTCTAGGAAACGTTCCCCCTCTATTTTTACCCCCTCGCTGGAGCCAAGTTAAAAGAAGATGCCGTGCTGTCTGCTATCCACACACGCTCGCTCTTGGTTGCCATGACAGCGACGATGTGAGGAAAATTAAATGCAGGCACATCCACTGACTTACCTGTTTAACTCTGATGCATTATTCAATCAGTTCCGAGTGCATGTAGCTACTGCATGCTCTGAAAATTGATTTTTTTTCCCTCTTTTGAATAATGTATCTCCTTGGGTGTAATTAAAGGATTCCTGGAAGTAGTAGTAGCAGTTTTGCAATTGCCCCTCGTAAAACCACACAACCAGGTTTTGCAAACTTTAACAGATAAAAGAATGCTGTGTTCACATTCTGCTGAATTATAGTAATGCAATGGCAGTTTTATCTCAAGGGCAATTTAATAACCCTGCCTATGAACAATATACCTGGGATGGACACGTTTCCTGACAGTTGCAGAGAGATGGCCAAAGCCAGCGGCTCTGCCATTTTTATTGGTTTACTCTTACAAATGAGCTTCATGTGCAACAGACCTAATGAATCTCAACCTCCTTATTACTTGTTTAAAGTAGAGCAAATAAAAACGGTGGAGACCATGGCACTCATTTACAACCTGTAGCTGCGTTTTGTGCAAAAATGGATGCAATACTTCAGATTATTGGCAGTGGTCCCCCTCTGATGAAGCGACCAATGGAGCGATGGATGCTTGTGCCACAATACTATTTTTGCTGGGTCGTGTTAGGATTCACATCATTGCTGGATATTTATTCTATCCTTAATGGTGCTATTTGGAGCTTGATATTTAAGACCATGAGTCTGTGACAAATTCTCACTATGTTTAACTGTTGGTTTAGCATTATGAACTGTTATACTAGTGGAATTGCCTCGTCCCAAACATTATCACGTTCTGAAGTGACCTGTTGTGTTGTTATAACTTTTGATATTGACATTTTCATTATTTACTGGTCTTTTTCATATAGCTTTATTTTGGTGTACCCAAAAGGAAGTGGTGACCAGTACCAGTAGACTTTAAACTAGGGGTTACCATATTTCAGCTATCGCACTTTTGCATATGTCCCACTCAAATTTTAAAAATAAAATGGTTTGCGTTATTGGGGAGGTGATCTATACAATACTGACTGTTTAATTGCAGTGTAAGGCAAGTTATATTTTACATAGTAGGTGGAATGTGACTATTCAGTGCCCTTTATTTCTGCAAGAAGATTATTCCTTGACTGTAGCAGATATGTGGAATATATGGCTGCAACTCTTAGGTCTAAGGTCTTGGAAAACCACATGCCTTTTGCCTTTCTTTATTTACTCTGTTTCTGAAGCAATTGATGTACCTTATTCCTGCTGAATGCTTTGCTCAACATCATAGTGATACTTTCTTTGCAAATTTAATTTGCTGCCAAATGTGTTGTTGGGTTAATTATGAACCAGATGTTCCAATATCAAATGTTCTTGAGTGCTGAGCACTTTTTCAAGGATATTTTCATTTTACTTATTGGAAACAAGGAAAAACAAACAGTACAAAGGTATATTTACAGGATAGGTCAACACATCATTGCAGCATCGTTAATATTGTTGGATTTAAATGCAGTGGAACCTCAATTTTACATCCCCTGATTTTCAGTTTTCCCTCATTTTACATTGTTGTTTTGTGGTCTCCCCTATATATTATGCATAATATATTTTCCTGATTTTACATTTTCCTGGATTTTACGCCATTTTTTCTGGTCCCCTGAAAAACATAAAATGGGGGTACTACTGTAGGCTCCTGGCTTATAGCCATCTTTTCTGATAGGTACAAGTGAGTTTTGTACAGTCATATTAGGCATAGGGTGCCTAAAACATAACTAGTAGTTCTTGAGTTGGTGATCAGTAGGTCCCAGCTGCCCATCGCTTTCACCAATGCAATATTATAGATTTTTTTTCTTGAGAAATGGGTGTAAATCAACAACAATATTTCTCAATGTAATGCATTAAAGTTTATTTTCTCACACTGGTATGGTCTGGGTACCCTTGTATCAAGCTAATAAGCTGATATCTAATATACTATTACATTAGCCTAAAGGTTCTCCTACACAGCCCGATAAAATCTGCAAACAAGTGAGGCAACTTATTGGATGAGCTTCACTGCTTGATATCTGACAGAAAGTGGGGCAGATGTAGATCGGGCAGGTTTAAAGGAGAAGGAAAGTCTGTTTGCACTTGGGGGTGCCAAATGTTGGGCACACCCAAGTATTGTATTAACTTACTTGAAACCCCAGGCCGATGCTCCTATCGGCAGAAAACTGGGGGTTTTCTAGCAAGCACCACAGAGAGATCTTCCGGCTTCTTCTTTCTTCAAATTTCCCCAGGCAAACACATGGTTAAAGTTCGGCTATTTGTTCTACTGGGCATGCGTAATCGCGCGAAGAAAGAGGAAGCAGGAAGAAGATATCGCTGTGGTGCTCACTAGTATAACCGACATCTGACATGGGGCTAGTCATATTGTCAGTTTCCCAGCTGCCCCAGTCACGTGACTTGTGCTCTGATAAACTTCTATCACTCTCTCAGTACTGCTGTACTGCAAGTTGGGAGTTATATCACCCCCCTTCCCCCAAGCAACCTAACAACAGAACAATGGGAAGGTAACGGCTCCCTAACACAAGATAACAGTTGCCTGGTAGATCTAAGAACAGCACTCAATAGTAAAATCCAGGTCCCACTGCAACACATACATTGAGTAGGAGAAACAACAGCCTGCCAGAAAGCAGTTCCATCTTAAAGTGCTGGCTCTTTCTGAAAAGCACATGACCAGGCAAAATGACCTGAGATGGCTGCCTACACACAAATATTACTACTAAAAAAAAATATACTTGCTGGTCCAGGAATGGAATTTTATATTGTAAAGTGAATTATTTGTGTAATTTAGAAATAAAACTGCATCATAGAAATCATGACAGAATCCCTTTAAGCTGGCTGTACTTAGGTTAATAACAATAAAGGGCTTTTAGAGGTGCATGTCTTGTACAAAAGTAAAATGTGCTCAAGTAAGGTTATCATCTCTCTTGCTAACAG